>NC_084630.1:29352523-29650023 GCF_033978795.1 Nerophis ophidion
CGCTGGTGCCTATCTCAGCTACAATCGGGCGGAAGGCGGTGTACACCCTGAACAAGTCGCTACCTCATCGCAGGGCAATATATATGTGTGAATGTATATGTATATATATGTATAGACATGATCTTTGTGGCCAAACAGGTACAGAAAAAATGCAGAGAACACCACAAAGACTTGTACATGGCATTCATTGACCTGTCCAAGGCCTTCGATACAGTAAACCGGGACTTGCTGTGGGAAGTACTTGGAAAACTAGGTGTACCAGCAAAGTTCTGCAACCTACTGCGACAGCTACATGCCTGTGTGAGCAACGGCGGCCAACAATCCCCATTTTTCAGTGTGGATGTGGGGGTCAAGCAAGGGTGTGTCATTGCCCCAACCATATTCAACATGTTTATTTCCACTGTCACCCTCCTGTCCCGTAAACACCTGGACCCCACAGATGGGATTCAGATACAATACCGGCTGGATGGTAACCTTTTTAACATCCGTCACCTCCAAGCCAGCACTAAACTCACCATCCAGGATATTCTGGAACTACAGTATGCCGATGACTGTGCTGTACTTGCACACTCACCAGAGTCTCTCCAGCGCGCACTGAATGTGGTAGCCTCCATCTACAGTGCCATTGGTCTTCAGATAAACACCAAGAAAACACAAATACTCGTGCAGGAGTTTACTCCCCAGCCAAACACGCCAATCTTCACCCTTGACGGGCACCCATTAGCCACCGTCCCCCACTTCACCTACCTCGGTAGCACCCTGTCGCCAACCTGCACCATTGACGATGACGTCCAGGCCCGTATTGGCCTGGCCTCTGCTGCCTTTGGAAGGCTACGGTCCAGGGTTTTCCTGAACAGGAATCTAACAATCTCAACCAAGACAGTCGTGTACAAGGCAGTCTGCCTCTCCACGCTGCTCTATAGTTCCGAAACCCTGACACCCTACCAGAGGCACATCCAGAGTCTCGAGGCCTTCCACATCCGCTGCCTCCAAAGGATCCTAGGTCTGACCTGGGAAGACAGGGTGCCCTATACTGAAATTTATGACCGGACCAACACACCCAGCATCACAGCACTCTATGGCCAAAAACACCTAAGAGGGGTCGGACATGTGATTCGTATGCCAGCCCACCGCCTACCCCGTCAAATATTGTATGGCCAGCTTTCAGTCGGTCAAAGGTCTGCCGGGGGCCAGAAAAAACGGTACAAGGACCACATTAAAACTCTCCTGAAAAAGTGTGACATCAAACCACCAGCACTGGAGTCCCTGGCTGCTGACCGCCAGACTTGGAGCTCTACTTGCCACCAGGGAATCACTCATCTTCAGGAGAAGTTCATAGAGCGGAGAGCACAGCGGCGTGCACAAAGACACCAACGTGCCACAGCACCAGCGACCATCACCGCTTTCTTCCCCTGCCCCTCCTGTGACAAAGTCTGTGGATCACGCATAGGCCTGAGCAGCCACCTGGCTATGCACAGGCGAAAAGCACAACAATAACCAATCCAATACTTCGTTTGGAGCAACGTCATCATCGACATCGATGGACTGCCATAAGCATATGTATATGTATTTATATATATATATATATATATATATATATATATATATATATAGGTGTGGAAAAAATCACAAGACTACTTCGTCTCTACAGAACTGTTTCATGAGGGGTTCCCTCAATCATCAGGAGATTTTAATGGAAGCATACACGTACAATGGTTTATATAGGGCACAGAGTGGGTGCCTGTATCCACCCACTCTGTGCCCTATAAAGAAAATGGACTGAATGAGCAGAAGATGTCTCCAAACTTTTGTTTGGAGACATCTTCTGCTCATTCAGTCCATTTTCTTTATTTCATGACTATTTACATCGTACATTGTCACTGAAGACATCAAATCTATGACTAAACACGTGGAGTTATGTACTTAACAAAAAATAAGGAGAAATAACTAAAAACATGTTTTGCATTCTAGTTTCTTCAAAATAGCCACCCTTTGCTCTAATTAATGCTTTGCACACTCTTGGTGTTCTCTCCATGAGCTTAAAGAGGCTGTTGAGAAATGGTTTTCATTTCACAGGTGTGCTTTAAGCTCATGGAGAGAACGCCGAGAGTGTGTTTTCTTATTAAATTTGATAATGGATAATCAAAATAAACACATTGTTTTATAATTTTTTCCTAATAATCTAAAACTGTAATTTAGATACATTTAGGTGTAAGTCCAATAATATTCAAATAATTTATGTGTCTTAAAAAAGGACAAAAGGAAAAAAAAAAAAATGAGCATTGAGTCTTTCAACCCATGCCCCCTGTACTTAAGCCAATTGTTTCTCACTTCAAAAAATTAATAGTGTCCCTGGAACCAGTACTTAAAGCTGCGAGCCACAGTGGACGATGACTTTGTCAAAGCAAATATTCCTATTAAATATTTGACATCTGTGACAGAGACGGAGCAGGATATATGGTAAAATCACAAATGAAGCGCCCTGTCGTCCGTTGATTGACATTTTACGGGTCTTCCCCCACAATCACAGCGGGTGATCTGCGTATAAGGAGGGGTGGCCCTGACACTGGCTCTTAGGAGTTTAAAACGTCAATTCAAGTATCTGCCAAAGTGTATACACAGGTCTGAGTTCCTCTACCACTCTATCAGTGTTTTTTTTTTATTATATTTAATATGCTGCAAAAATGTTTAAGTCTTTCCCATGTTTCGAACTGAACACTGAAATCTGGGTGGGGGGGGTTCACTGAATAATGACACTTGCACCTACAGCAGGGGTATGGAACCTATGGCTTGCGAGCCAGATGTGTCTCTTTTGATGTCTGCATCTGACTCTTAAATAAATCTTAGCTGACACTGCTTGACACGATAGGTAATGAATAATTCCACTTGTAATCACAGTGTTAAAAATAACGTTCAAAATATAAAAAATGTTCATGCAATTTTAATCCATCCATCCATCTTCCTACCGCACTTGTTCAAGAAATTGCATTAAAGGGGAACATTATCACCAGACCTATGTAAGAGTCAATATATACCTTGATGTTGCAGAAAAAAGACCATATGTTTTTTTAACCAATTTCCGAACTCTAAAAGGGTGAATTTGGCGATTTAAACGCCTTTCAATTAGCCTGTCGAGCGATGACCTTTCACCCTTGACGTCACAACATGAAGCAATCCGCCATTTTCTCAATCTTATTACACGCACCAAGTCAAATCAGCTCTGTTATTTTCCGGTTTTTCGACTGTTTTCCGGTACCTTGGAGACATCATGCCTCGTCGGTGTGTTGTCGGAGGGTGTAAAAACACTAATAAAGACGGATTCAAGTTACACCAGTGGCCAAAAGATGCGAAAGTCCGTCGTTTGTTCTGCACACTTTACCAACGACAGCTATGCTACGACAGAGATGGCAAGAATGTCTGGATATCCTGCGACACTCAAAGCAGATGCATTTCCAACGATAAAGTCAACGAAATCACAAAGGTGAGTTTTGTTGATGTTATTGACTTATGTGGAGTGTGCTAATCAGACACATTTGGTCATAGCATGACTGCAAGCTAATCGATGCTAACATGCTATTTAGGCTAGCTGTATGTACATGTTGCATCATTATGTCTCATTTGTAGCCATATTTGCATCCAGCCTTTCCCTTCACTCACATTTAATGCCAAACAAACGCATAACAATCGTTGGTTAGAAGGCGATCGCCGAATTCGTCCTCGCTTCCTCCCGTGCCGCTGTCTGTCGTGATATGGCTCATTTGCTTCAGTTTCTTCTTCAATTTCATTTTCGCTATCTGCCTCCACACTTCAACCATCCGTCTCAATACATGCGTAATCTGTTGAATCGCTTGCGCCGCTGAAATCCGAGTCTGAATGCGAGCTACTATGCTATACCTTTCTGTGCTAGCCGCCATGTTTGTATCTGGTGGCTTCACGCAGTGACGTCACAGGACAATAGACGGGTGGATATAACGACGGTTAAAATCTGGCACGTTAAAGCCGTTTTTCGGGATATTGCGTGATGGGTAAAATTTTGAGAAAAATTTCGAAAAATAAAATAAGCCACTGGGAACTGATTTTTATTGGTTTTAACCCTTCAGAAATTGTGATAATGTTCCCCTTTAAGGATAAGAAGTATTGTATTTATTATTGGGTAGTGTGGGGCTTGCCCTCCTTTGGGTTCTTCAGACCACCAATCACCGACATCAGAGCCTGTTTCAGGGTTACAATATTGTTTTATTTTTCAATAAGTCTCTCAGTTGCGTTCCAGCAAATGTATTTTTCTCTTTAGTTATAGCTCGCGCTCTGGCTTCAGCCCCAACCCCGTCTCTCCTCCTGACTGCTGCTTATAACAGAGTGACAGGTGATTAGATCAGTAGTTCTAAAATGGGGGTATGTGTACCCCTGGGGGTACTTGAAGGTATGCCAAGGGGTACGTGAATTTTTTTTAAAATCTTCTAAAAATAGCAACAATTTAAAAATCCTTTAAAAATATTTTTATTGATTAATACTTCAACAATATATGAATGTAAGTTCATAAACTGTGAAAAGAAATGCAACAATGCAATATTTATTGTTGACAGTTAGATTTTTCGTGGACATGTTCCATGAATATTGATGTTAAAGATTTCTCTTTTTGTGAAGAAATGTTTAGAATTAAGTTGATGAATCCAAATGGATCTCTATTACGATCCCCAAAGAGGGCACTTTATAGTTGATGATTACTTCTATGTGTAGAAATCTTTATTTATAATTGAATCCCTTGTTTATTTGTCAACGAGTTTTTAGTTATTTTTATATCTTTTTTTCCAAATAGTTCAAGAAAGACCACTACAAATGAGCAATATTTTGCACTGTTATACAATTTAATAAATCAGAAACTGATGACATAGTGCTGTATTTTACTTATGTATCTCTTTTTTTCAACCAAAAATGCTTTACTCTGATTAAGAGGTACTAGAATTAAAGAAAATGTTCACAGGGGCTACATCACTGAAAAAAGGTTGAGAACCACTGGATTAGATAACGAGGCCCAGGTGGGCCGTCTACACACCTGTCGCTGATTTTGAGGCCGGTCCTGGCACACCCCGATTCGCTGCAGGCCCATGGGCCTACACAGTTAGCTTCAGAATAACAATGTTATTACAAAGAATAAGAGACCTATTATAATCTAAAAATGTTGGTCTTGTCAAGCTTGGACTTGGTCTTGGGTATTTTTCCCGAGGTGCAAAACAGCGTGAAGGTAATGACATCTTTATTTTAACACTAAAAGTAAAAACAGGAACCAACAAAAAGCGCGCACAGTGGCGGTACAAAAAACTGGACTATGAAACAAAAGACTAGCACAAAGGCAATTAACTATAAACATGAAACAAAAACTTGCACCGTGGCATAAATAACAAGAAAACTTACTGTGACAAGGGTATGAGAAAAGCAGCATGGATATCATGGGTGCAGGAGGTGATGTTGCCACAGACTGACTACCTGGTAACTGTGGCTTTAATAATGAACATGATACAGTTTTTTACAATTGAATAAACAATAAAATCCAAAGTTTGGCCCAATTATCAAACACTTACACTCAAGGAGCAAAACTTGGCCCTAGATTTGCACCACTGTAAGCACAATGAGTCCATTCACGCTTTGTGCAAAACAATACACACCGTGATTTGAAACACTAACACACACGTCTATGCATTAGACACCGAATTATATCAAGATGTCACTTCCTTGCAATTCTAAAGCACTGACTGTCAAATTACCACACCTATCAGCCAGTTGATTGAACACTGCCATCAGGTGTGCAAACACAAGATTGCTTAATTGTAGACACACCAATCAGGTTTAAGCACTATAAAAATGCAGCAGGTGAGTTCACCAAGCTTAACCAAAATGGAAGGAAGAGGAAGAGGCAGACCTCAAGCAGGAGTAGGTGAAGCTCAAGGGAAAAGAGACCAACAGTAGCAATTTATGTGTTGTGTTTTCTTTTTTGGGGGGCTTCTTTTTTTTGTACAGGATAAAATGTTATGTTCATGAAAACTGGGATTTTTATTTTTTTTTCCGCCATGTTGGCTTGAGTATATCGGAAATAAATAAATAACCTCGTCAACAGCATTAGTCTTGTGTCCTGTGTGGTGTCTACAGTAATGCATACAAGTGTTCACTGGGTTAATTGTTTTGCAAAAAGTGTGAGCAGACATTGTGTTTCCAGTTGTGCAAATCCGAGCGATGTTTTGCAAGTTCACTGTGTGCTTCACCCATACTACTCTATGCACTTAGAAGCAGAATTAGCCAAAAGTGTTTAAAGGGGAACATTATCACCAAACCTATGTAAGCGTCAATATATACCTTGATGTTGCAGAAAAAAGACCATGTATTTTTTCAACCGATTTTCGAACTCTAAATGGGTGAATTTTGGCAAATTAAACGCCTTTCTGTTTATCGGTCTTTTAGCGATGACATCAGAACGTGACGTCACCGAGGTAATACACCCGCCATTTTCATTTTTACATTACAAACACCGGGTCTCAGCTCTGTTATTTTCCGTTTTTACGACTATTTTTTGGAACCTTGGAGACATCATGCCTCGTCGGTGTGTTGTCGGAGGGTGTAACAACACTAACAAGGAGGGATTCAAGTTGCACCACTGGCAAGAAATCTGCCGCCAGACCCCCATTGAATTTGCCAGAGTGTCTGCACATTTTACCGGCGATGCTAAGGCAGACATGGCACAGAGATGTATGGATAACCTGCAGATGCATTTGCAATGATTAAGTTATCGAAATCACAAAGGTGAATTTTGTTGATGTTGTTGACTTATGTACTAATCAGACATATTTGGTCACGGCATGACTGCCAGCTAATCGATGCTAACATGCTACACTAATCGATGCTAACATGCTATTTACGCTTGCTGTAGGTACATTTGAAACTACATACCCACATTTAATGCGAAACAAACACTTACCAATCGACGGATTTAAGTTGCTCCAGTGTCACAAGATGCCAAGGTCCTGATCGTTTGCTCCGCACATTTTACCGGCGATGCTAATAAGGCAGCCATGCTATGGGCCACTTCATTAGGTACACCCATGCTATGGCCGAATAGCGTCAATAGCTATTCGCTCAATAGCTTCAGTTTCTTCTTCAATTTCGTTTTCCCTATCTGCCTCCATACTCCGACCATCTGTTTCAATGCATGCGTAATCTGTTGAATCGCTTAAACCGCTGAAATCCGGGTCTGAATCCGAGCTAATGTCGCTATATCTTGCTGTGGTAACCGCCATGTTGTTTGTATTGGCAGCACTGTATGACGTCACAGGGAAATGGATAGTGGTTTCGAAGATAGCGAAAATAAGGCACTTTAAAGCTTTTTTTAGGGATATTCCGGGAGGTGTAAAATTTTGAAAAAATTTTCAAAAAATAAAACAAGCCACTGGGAACTGATTTTTATTGTTTTTAACCCTTTTGAAATTGTGATAATTTTCCCCTTTAAGGTTTTCAACAGCAGAGTGTAACTGGTCCAAACAGAGTTAAGTCATATGCAACATGTGTATTTCATATGGTAAAAAAATATGGTTTGGATAAGTTAGTGTATAGTTTTTACAAGAGTGGTTCATTTTGCAAAGGAGTTAAGGTGTTTTGCTATTTGGGGATGTGATTGTGCTATTCGTGTGTTGGGTTTTGCTAAACAAAAATCAATCAAAATTGTGTTTATTCAATCGTAAAAAAAACTGTAAGTGCAAACAGGTGTGAGACAAGACAGGTGAACTGATTGGTCGTCATGGTGACAAAACAGCTTTGAGAACAAACGAGATTGTGGATGCTCAGCGTAGTACGGCCATAAAAACTCATCATCAGACATGACAGATGAAAACTAATGAGTTGGCATGATAACAAGACAAACAAGGAAATGCAAAACAGAACTAAATGTCCAAAAATCTAAACCGAACATGACCAAAACGAAACATGATCCGTAGGTGTGACAGGTCTTACTTAAAAATGCACGCTTTTAGTTGTGTTCAGTGTTGGAAAATTATTACGTAAACACATTTTAAAATATTTGGCTTCTTGACTCTCTCAGCCCAAAAGGTTCACGGTCCCTGACCTACAGCAATGATTGCGGCATCAAACCCCTTTCAGTTCAAGTAGCCATTAAATCAATGGCTAATAAAAGAGAAAAAAGATCAGTAAGTAGGCGTGGATGTACTGTAAACATGGTGGATATAGTGCAGTCACTCACTAAGTGGCGAGAATGTCTTTAGCGACACCCCTCAGCCCCCACTTATACCCGGTCTCCTGTTACACCCTCCCCACTCCAATGGCCCTTCTTAGGACACGAAGGTCGGCATGGGGGGTAGTCGGGGTGTTTGATCGATAAGCGCCACCCTCCCTCAGC
This sequence comes from Nerophis ophidion, assembly GCF_033978795.1. Taxonomy (NCBI): domain Eukaryota; kingdom Metazoa; phylum Chordata; class Actinopteri; order Syngnathiformes; family Syngnathidae; genus Nerophis; species Nerophis ophidion. Next base: position 29,360,922 of record NC_084630.1, read on the forward strand.
ACCCGCACTGACAGCTTCTGTCAAGCATCTAGCGGGACTCGTATCCCTTGCCACCCTCCACCTTCCCAGCCCCCACTTTGAAGGAGAACTGTCACTCGCGGCCGCTGTCACATACCAATCGGGTGCTTTCAACGCACTGATAGTGTGCCAAGGAATTTCACCAGGACTGTTTTCCTCACTGTAAGGAGGGTGTGTGTGTGTGTGTGTGTGTGTGTGTGTGTGTGTGTGGTGTTGAAAGTTTGCACAGGATAGCTGTTTTGTATTTCAAGCAGCCAAAAATCAAGTTTCAACCGTTTCAACCCAACAATGTATTCATCTACCTTATTATTATTATTATTTTTCTTATAATTTTTTTGAGAGAGTAAATCGCCCAGATAAGTTATGTGGTTGGAAATCAAATTTTAGGGAAAAAAAGTAAATCCAATTTATCCGACTCAGGATGTACGGTCATGGTCAAACTGCTTCCACAGCGGAGTGTTTTAAGTCTCGTCTTAAGACCCACTTTTGTTCTTTGGCTTTTAACAGTACGTGAGTTGTGTGGTCCTCTGTCCTCTGTTGTCCTCCGTGTTTTTTTATAAACTTTGATTTCTATTTTACTGTTTTAATTGATGTTACCCTTCAAAATAGTTTTTAATCATATTTATTTTTATATTGTTTTTTATATTGGTTTTGTATTTATTTATTTTTTGTTTTTATTCAGTCATTGGTGGAGCATAATATTGTTTTTTTAATATTGTTTTTAACATGGCTGTGCAGCACTTTGGAAACATTCTTTTTGTTTAAATGTACTATATAAATAAGGTGGATTGGATTGGATTGAGCCCTGCGATGAGGTGGCGACTTTTCCAGGGTGTACCCCGCCTTCCGCCCGATTGTAGCTGAGATAGGCACCAGCGCCCCCCGCGACCCCAAAGGGGAATAAGCGGTGGGAAATGGATGGATGGATTGGATTGGATTAAAGAACATAATGTCATGGCTGCTTTGAGTTTCCAATAATTTCTACAACTTTTTTTTTTTTTTTTTGTGATATTCAATTGAATAGACAGCAAAGACAAGATATTAAACGTTCAAACTGGTAAGCATTGTTATTTTTTGCAAATATTAGCTCATTTGGAATTTGATGCCTGCAACACGTTTCAAAAAAGCTGGCAAAACCCTGAAAGTTGAGGAATGCTCATCAAACACTTATTTGGAACATCCCACAGGTGAACAGGCTAATTGGGAACAGGTGGGTGCCATGATTGGGTATAAAAGCAGCTTCCATGAAATGCTCACTCATTTTCAAACAAGGATGTGACAAGAGTCACCACTTTGTGAACTAATGTGTAAGCAAATTGTCCAACAGTTTAAGAACAACATTTATCAATGAACTATTGTATGTAATTTAGGAATTTCACCATCTACGGTCCGTAATATCATCAAAAGGTTCAGAGAATCTAGAGAAAGCAGTGCTTGTAAGCAGCAAGGCTGAAAACCAACATTGAACGCCTTTGACCTTCGGTCCCTCAGGCGGTACTGCATCAAAAAGCGACATCAGTTTGTAAAGGATATCACCACATGGGCTCAGGAACATTTCAGAAAACCACTGTCAGTAACTACAGTTTGTCGCTACATCTCTAAGTGAAAGTTAAATTTGTACTATGCAAAGCGAAGGCCATTTAGCAACAACATCCAGAAATGCCGCCGGCTTCGCTCATTTTAGATGGACTGATGCAAAGTGGAAAATTTTTCTGGCGTCTGACGAGTCCACATTTCAAAATGTTTTTGGAAACTGGGGGCATTGTGTCCTCCAGAACAGAGAGTAAAATAACAATCCGGACTGTTATCGGTGTAAAGTTTAAAAGCCAGCATCTGTGATGGTATGAGGGTGTATTAGTGCCCAGGGCATGGGTAACTTACACATCTGTGAAGGCACCGTTAATGCTGAAAGGTACATACAGGTTTTGGAGCAATATAAGTCGTCAACCAAGCAACGTATTTTTCATGAACGTCACTGCTTATTTCTGCAAGACAACGCCAAGTCACGATCTGCACATGTTACAACAGCGTGGCTTCATAGTAAAAGAGTGTGGGTACTAGACCGGCCTGCCTGTAGTCCGGACCTATCTGTTCAGTACATATTCCGTACTATTGACCACTAAATGGTAACACCCGAATACGTTTTTCAACTTGTTTAAGTCGGGGTCCACGTTAATCAATTCATTGGCTACTTTTAAGACCCTTCTTAAAACCCAGTTTTATTCACTGGGTTTTAACCCAGCATGAGACTTTAAACTGTTTTTAACTTTTTCAACTGTTTTTAACTTTTACCTGCTTTTTACCTAACAAATTGTTCTTAGGATGATTTGTATTTGCTTTTTCAATGTGTATTTTACTTCTGTTTTAAATGTTATTTTTTAGTCTGTCCTTTGCCTTTTATTTCTTTGTGGTATACAGCCCTTTGTTTTTCAACTGTGGTTGTTTTTAAAGGGCTTTATGAATAAAGTTGGTATGATATGGTATTGTTTTTTATTGTTTGAAACTTTTATTATTAGATTGCTCAGTACAGTACATATTCCGTACAATTGACTAATAAATGGTAACACCCGAATAGGTTTTACAACTTGTTTAAGTCGGGGTCCACGTTAATCAGTTCATGGTATGGTATGGTATGGTATGGTATGGTATGGTATGGTATGGTATGGTATGGTAGTGAATAATGCGATCTGTACAATCCTGCTTGTTCCTCTCATAAGCGCTTATCCCAGGTTTCGGCAACCAAAAATGTTGAAAGAGACATATTGGACCAAAAATTCAAAAACAAATCCGTCTGGAGCCGCATAAAATTAAAAGTCATATTACATACAGATAGTGTGTCATGAGATATAAATTGAGTTATGAGAACTTAAAGGAAACTAAATGAGCTCAAATATAGCGACAAATGAGGCATAATGATGCAATATGTGCATATAGCTAGCCTAAATAGCATGTTAGCATGGATTAGCTTGCAGTCATGCAGTGACCAAATATGTCTGATTAGCACTCCACCCAAGTCAATAACGTCAACAAAACTTACCTTTGTTCATTCACACACAACGTTAAAAGTTTGGTGGACAAAATGAAACACAAAAAGAAGTGTCATAAAACACATCTTAGAAAGTCGGAGAAAGTTATACATGTAAACAAACTGCGGTGAGTTCAAGGACCGCCAAAATTAGTAGGACAAAAGGGCGCTCGCCAAATACTCGAATCAGTGAAGCCTGTTTGATATAAAGTGTGCTTTATAACAATTAGGGAGGTGTGTGTCATTTTTGTCCTCCTACAGAAACTATATTAAAACAAAAAAATATGTTGTTTTTCCCCTCATCCTTTTCCATTTTTCATATATTTTTGAAAAAGCTTCAGAGAGCTACTAGGGTGGCGCTAAAGAGCTGCATGGGGCTTATCCAATGAGTCCTCCATTAAGTACGATTTAAGACATAACCTTTCCTTGTATTTACAATGTTGTAATCCCTCTCCAATTTCCGCATGGTGCTGAATCCCCTTTATTGGGTAATTTGATGATAATCCCTTTCTTCAATTCTATCAGCAGTTTTTCATCATTCCAAACTTTGTTTAAAATATCATGAAGTATTTTGCAGCTAGTTTCTTTTCTTCGGCATTTCAGCTTCAATCCCATCGATTCCAGGTGATTTTCTTGATTAAAGTTTGTTTATAGCACTTTTTATCCCTTCAATGGATATTTATTGCATGTTAATATCCATATGTACAGTTTCCTGTTCTGTAAATTCTGGTAAATTGGCTGGCGGATTTCTGTTTCCTACACTTTATATCTTTCTCTTTGTCCTTACCTGATTTGAGAGTACTTTCTCTGTCTTTGACGCCTGTGTTTATGTTTTGCACCATTCCAGATAATCGTTTTATTCAATTTGTTTTATAAATATGCGGATATTGTGGATCGCTGGAGGGAATACTTCGAAGACCTCCTCAATCCCACCAACACGTCTTCCTATGAGGAATCAGTGCCTGGGTAATCCGTGATGGGCTCTCCTATTTCTGGGGCTGAGGTCGCCGAGGTAGTTAAAAAGCTTCGCCCGGAGTTCCTTAAGGCTCTGGATGCTGTGGGGCTGTCTTGGTTGACAAGGCTCTGCAACATCGTGTGGACATCGGGGGCGGTACCTCTAGATTGGCAGACCGAAGTGGTGGTTCTTCTCTTTAAGAAGGGGAACCGGAGTGTGTGTTCCAACTATCGTGGGATCACACTCCTCAGCCTTCCTGGTAAGGTCTATTCAGGTGTACTGGAGAGGAGGCTACACCGGATAGTCGAACCTCGAATTCAGGAGGAACAGTATGGTTTTCATCCTGGTCCTGGTACTGTGGACCAGCTCTATACTCTCGGCAGGGTCCTTGAGGGTGCATGGGAGTTTGTCCAACCAGTCTACATGTGCTTTGTGGACTTGGAGAAGGCATTCGACCGTGTCCCTCGGGAATTCATGTTGACTGTCTGATTGTTACGGTTCGCTTCTGGTTTGATGTTTTAAAAAGAGTTTTCATATCCCTCCGATTGGCCGCTTCCTCTGCTTCCTTTGCTTTGTCATCAATGAACTGTTTCTTGTCATCCCTTTACACTCCTCTTAATTTCTTTAAAGGCCTACTGAAACCCACTACTACCGACCACCCAGTCTGATAGTTTATATATCAATGATGAAATATTAACATTGCAACACATGCCAATACGGCCTTTTTAGTTTACTAAATTGCAATTTTAAATTTCCCGGGAGTTTCTTGTGAAAACCTTGCAGAATGATGACATATACGCGTGACGTCACGGACTGTGAGGAAATATTAGCGCTGCGCACACACACAGCTAAAAGTCGTCTGCTTTAACCGCATAATTATACAGTATTTTGGACATCTGTGTTGCTGAATATTTTGCAATGTGTTCATTTAATAATGAAGACTATAAAGAACAATGCTGTTGGTGGAAAGCGGTGGATTGCAGCTGTCTTTAGCATCGAGACCCAGCTTGCGTTTCTTTGTTTGTTGTGAAAGCAGAGGGGTCAAGCGAACATGTTTTCTCTACGTCAACCAGCATGTTTTCGGATGGGGAAATTGTGATATATATTTTACCAAAGACATCCGTGGATTATTCGTCGTTCTGCAGCAGCTGTGAGCTTCGATCCTCGGCTTCTCTCTGAGACACAGTGTGTTCAACGCAGCCATCCGACCTCGAGGTATGTCTTTACAATCTTTACTTTACAATCTTTAAAATCTCCCTAAAACACTATTAAAACAATAAGCAGATTAGGGATCTTCCAGAATTATCCTAGTACATGTGTCTAATTACATCTGAAACGCTCACACTGCCGTCGCCCGGAGCTGTCGCTTTTTTATTTATTTTTTTTCTAGTCCGTTGCTATCAATATCATCAAGCACAAATCTTTCATCCTCGCTCAAATTAATGGGGAAATTGTCGCTTTCTCGGTCAGAATCGCTCGCGCTGCTGGCGTCCATGATTGTAATCAATGGGTGGATGTGAGGAGTCCGACAATCTGTGATGTCACGTGCACTACTTCCAGGTCAGGCTGGGCTTTTTCAAGAGCAACCAAAAGTTGCGAAATTTATCGTGGATGTTCTCTACTAAATCCTTTCAGCAAAAATATGGCAATATCGCAAATTTATCAAGTATGACACATAGAATGGACCTGCTATCCCCGTTTAAATAAGAAAATCTCATTTCAGTAGGCCTTCAATTGCTTGTTTGTAAAGCCTGTCTTGCACTTTGTTCCATGTATTTTCTCTCATTTATTCTTTCTTTTGCTTTTTTTGATGTCTCATTGATGTCTCAGCAAAATGTTGGAATATGTCTTTCACTTCTTCTTATCTTTTGTCTGTCATCTACTGGGAGCTGGTTAAGTATGTCATACTTGCTCTGTAGTTGAAAGGTACATTTCCTAATGTATGAGTCTTCTTATAACTTCCATCTATCCATTTCCTACCGCTTGTCCCTTTTGGGGTCGAGGGGGGTCGCTGGAGCCTATCTTAGCTGCATTCGGGCGGAAGGCGGGGGGAACCCTGGACAAGTCGCCACCTCATCACAGGGCCATCACAGATAGACAGACAACATTCACACTCACATTCACACACTAGGGGCCAATTTAGTGTTTCCAATCAACCTATCCCCAGGTGCATATATATTTCTTGGCGATGCCTTTTGTTTGTTTTTTCCTTATTTTTAGTTTTGTTAACATATCAATGATGAATTCCATTGATGAATGAACATTTATATTTCTCTTGTCCAGGGTGTACCCCGCCTTCCGCCCGATTGTAACTGAGATAGGCGCCAGCGCCCCCCGCGACCCCAAAAGGGAATAAGCGGTAGAAAATGGATGGATGGATGGATGGATGGATGGATGGCTCTTGTTAGCAAAGACATTGATGAGGTGAAGGAAGCGTGCTGCCACTTGCAACTTTTTTTGACACCGTGATGGATTATTTTGCAATCATGCTAAATAAAAAAGCACAGAGACCAAGGGCCGGATTTACTACACAAAGCTGATCTACAAAACCCAAAACCAGTGAAGTTGGCAACAACACATTTCAAAAAAGTTGGCACAGGGGCATTTTTACCACAGTGTTACATGGCCTTTCCTTTTAACAACACTCAGTAAACGTTTGGGAACTGAGGAGACCTAATTCTTCCCCATTCTTGCTTGATGTACAGCTTAAGTTGTTCAACAGTCCGGGGTCTCCGTTGTCGTACAATGCATAATGCGCCACACATTTTCAATGGGAGACAGGCAGGCCAGTCTAGTACCCGCACTCTTTTACTATGAAGTCACGCTGTTATACCACATGGCTTGGCATTGTCTTGCTGAAATAAGCAGGGGCGTCCATGATAACATTGCCTGGATGGCAACATACGTTGCTCCAAAACCTGTAAGTACCGTTCAGCATTAATGGTGCCTTTACAGATGTGTAAGTTACCCATACCTTGGGCACTAATACATCCCCATACCATCAAGGATGCTGGCTTTTGAACTTTGCGCCTAGAACAATCGGGATGGTTATTTTCCTCTTTGTTCCGGAAGGACACGACGTCCACAGTTTCCAAAAACAATTGGAAATGTGGACTAGTCAGACCACAGAACACTTTTCCACTTTGCATCAGTCCATCTTAGATGAGCTTGGGACCAGCGAAGCCGGCGGCGTTCATGGGTGTTGTTGATAAAATAGCTTTCACTTTGCCTAGTAGAGTTTTAACTTGCACTTACAGATATAGCAACAAACTGTAGTTACTGACAGTGGTGTTCTGAAGTGTTCCTGAGCCCATGTGGTGATATCATTTAAACACTTATGTCATTTTTTAAAGCAATACCGCCTGAGGGGTCCAAGGTCATGAGCATTTAATGTTGTTTATCAGCCTTGCTGCTTACATGCAGTGATTTCTCCAGATTCTCTGAACATGTTGATGATATTACGGACCGCAGATGATGAAATCCCTAAATTCCTTGCAATAGCTGGCTGAGAAATGTTATTCTTATACAATTAGCTCACGCATTTGTTCACAAAGTGTTGACCCTCGCCCCATCCTTGTTTGTGAATGACTGACCATTTCATGGAAGCTGCTTTTATACCCAATCATGGCACCCACCTGTTCCCAATTAGCCTGTTCACCTGTGGGATGTTCCAAACAAGAGTTTGATGAGCATCCTTCAACTTTCCCAATCTTTTTTGCCACTTGTGCCAGCTTTTTCAAAACACGTTGCAGGCATCCAATTCCAAATGAGATAATATTTGCGAAAAATAACAGCGTTTCCCAGTTTGAACACTAAGTATCTTGTCTTTGCAGTCTATTCAATTGAATATAAGTTGAAAAGGATTTGTATTCTGTTTTTTTATTTACGATTTTACACAAGGTGCCTAACTTCACTGGTTTTGGGGTTTTGCACATTTGTAGCCACAGCTACCCTGATGGAAGACTACCTGCAAAACATTCATTCATGCATTCATTCACACGCATACACACCTGCGTGAGCACCACCGCGAAGCAAGGTCGGCGACGAGGACGGTCAAGTCGCTCGCACGGCTGCTCTACCATCTGAGGCACGCCGTCCTGTACTCCCATTTTTTTTTTTTTTCTTCTTAAGTCTGCTTTTTCAGGTGGTCCCCAGAGATCACAGATGTTGGCCACATTCCCGGGCGATTAACACGATGCCACAGTGTCCTTTAATTAAGATGTGGCAAAACAGGACTGTGTATGTTTGTCTTTAGTTGCGGAGGTAGGGGGGGGGTTAAAAGGGTGACAAGGAGATAGTGTTGCTGATTGACATGTGAAGAGTGGCAAAAAAAAAAAAAAAAAAAAGTTCCCCCTTTGGAATGCGCCAATCTCCCAGAGTCCCGTGTTGCTTAGGTCTGACGGTGAATTGTTAAAAGCATTCCTGGCAGTTAGGGTGAGGGTGAAAGGAGGGTGAGAAGAGATGGTCCGCTGCTAAAAGAGGAGTTTGTTTACCCCCAAAGAGGCTTGAACAGTATCCATGCCGCCTTGAAACACAATCGTGCATAAAACATAGAAAGACCGAGGAAAAGGACGATTATCGTACAGTCGCCTCGTTCTCATCCTATCACTTTCAAAGCACTTTAACTGAGGATAGCAGTTCAAAAGAGGCTTGGTGGTCCCTGAGCTCCTGCAGTCACATTAACCCCCCACCTGTCCCCCGTCCCCTCCCCAGACACCCTCACCATCCCAAACCCACCCACCGAGCCGGGGAAGGTGGTGGTCCTGCTCTGAGGCAAGGTCCATTTGGAGCGGCAGGTTAAACTGAGCACACGACGGGGGCAAAAGGCCCCTCTTACAAGGTCTAATTGGTTTCACAGACCGCAGACTGCACAGGAAAAGCGGGGACGAGGGAAGAGAAGAAAAAAAAAGGGAGCCAAGGGGGGTAAAGGGGAGAGGTGTACGGCGGGGATAGACACAGATAAATGGGAGGACGACAGAAGGAGGTCGGTACAGGAAGGAGGGATCAGACAGAGGACACCAGGGGGGACACTTAAGACAGACATAGAAAGTTTGATCACGCCGATGGAAAAGACAGAACGGAGCAGGTCGGAGGATGAATAGGAAAGACGGACGGAGGCGACGTAGGAGGACACCCAGTGATGGAAGGCGCTCGTTCCCATGATGAAATTGTTTGATTTTATTGTGACTTTTACAGCAGGGGAGAGACTTGCTAGAGTCGGTACGAGCTGGTGGATTAGCAGCGCCGGCTCCCAGGTGCATCGCTTTAATAGTGATACCATTCGCATGTACAAAAGGTTTTCGGTGCAGCTGCATTCTTCCAGCGCGTTGCTGCCCTAACAGGGGACATATTTTACTTTTGACTCCAGTTCAAAGTCCAGTCCCGGGAGAGCAAATACACACACAGTTTTATGGAAGTGTTCTTGCTCCAAAGGAATGTTTTTGATCAAATCCTAGTCAAATGTGTTATATTCGGTAGTATCTCAATTTATGAGTTTAATTCGGGGGTGTCAAACTCAGATTAAATGAGGGGGACACATGTACAAACATCTACAACCAAGTGGGCCGGACTGGTAAAATCACGGCACGATAATTTAAAAATAAAGACAACTTCGGATTCAGTTCAGTTCAGTTTCAGTTTCAGTTTATATCGAACTTGCATATTATACAATCAAATCTAATCAAATCAACTTTATTTATAAAGCACATTTAAAATTTACCACAGGGGTAGCCAATGGGAAGGTTAAAAGATAAACAACACAACACAAACAGAACATGATAAAAAATAAATAGATAAAACATAAAAACAGGTTCACAGCAGGTGTATAATGGGGCGCCATGGCAGGATGGATATCAATCAGTGTTAAAAGCCAAGGAATAAAAGTATGTTTTTAAGAGAGATTTAAAAACAGGAAGAGAGGAGGCTTGTCTAACACTCACAGGTAGGTCGTTCCAGAGCTTGGGAGCAGCAGCGGCGAAAGATCTGTCCCCTCTAAGCTTCAGCCTTGTGTCAGGTACCGTCAGTAGCAGCTGATCGGCTGATTTTAGGGATCGGGTGGGGCAGTAAGGCTGAAGGAGGTCGGAGAGATGTTGGCGCGAGGTTGTTTTGACATTTAAAAGCAAATAGAAGGAGTTTAAAATTGATTCAATAACGCACAGGGAGCCAGTGAAGGGACGCTAATATAGGGGTGATGTGCTCAGACGAGCAGCAGCGTTCTGCACGAGCTGCAGGCGGGCGAGGGAGGCCTGGCTAATGCCTACATACAGGGCATTGCAGTAGTCTAAACGATTCGAGATAAAGGCGTGAATTAATTTCTCGAGATCATGTCCTGACAGAAGCGGTTTCACTTTCGCTATTTGGCGTGATTGATAAAAGCTTTTTTGAACGACGCTGCTGATTTGTCTTTCGAATTTAAAATCTGAGTCGAACTTTACCCCCAGGTTTGTGACACAGTGGCTGAGATACGGGGTCAGAGTGTCGAGGTCGACGTTGGGGGAGGGAGAGCGACTTGGACCGAACAACATACCTTCTGTTTTGTCTTCATTCAGACTCGGGAAGTTAGCTGAAAAACCAGGCTTTGATGTCGTGCAGGCAGTCAATGAGACTTTGAACTGTAATGCATCACACAATTCCAGTTGTTTCATAACAGCACGTCCGAAAAGGAGTCGGAAGAAGCAGAGCTATACCGGAGCGAAATAGCTCGGTTGGTAGAGCGGCCGTGCCAGCAACTTGAGGGTTCCAGGTTCGATCCCTTCTTCCGCCATCTTAGTCAGTGCCGTTGTGTCCTTGGGCCAGACACTTTACCCACCTGCTCCCAGTGCCACCCACACTGGTTTAAATGTATCTTAGATATTGGGTTTCACTACTTAAAGCGCTTTGAGTCACTAGAGAAAAAGCGCTATATAAAAATAATTCACTTCACATTTAATCCTACCCCCTTTCATACCACAGCAATGTAATCCAATGTCCTTGTTCTCAGTAACAGGACAGTGAACAAATAAATAATCAATAATAAATAAATAAAATCCCATAGTAAAAAAACACAATTTTAAATACATGAATAATGTTTCTCAATAAAAAATTAAAAAAAAGATAGTTTTCTTTGTTTAAAAATAGAACAAGCACATTGTGAAAATGTACAAATCATAATGTTGTTGGGGTTTTTTTACACTTACATGTTGCAGTTAATAGTATTCTATCTTAATTTGTCGTTATTTATACTTTTGGAATAAATTATGTGATAATGTTCATTAGTGTTAATTTTCAATCTATCAAAACAAAAAAATATATATGAAAACCCAATTAAAGGATGTTATTTATGTAGTTTGATCACTTTCCTCGACTGGTGCACTAACATTATGCGGTTTATTTTCCTTACATATGTAGTATCATCTACAAAGATACAAAGAATTGCTATTGCGACATCTAGTGGACACATTTAGAAACAGCGGTTTCTTTCATTTAAAAATGTCGATTCATTTTTTTACATAGCGAACTCATCCAGCGGGCCGGATAAAAAAACAGTCAGACCCGCAGGCCGTACATTTGACACCTCCGGTTTAATTGGTTCTGAGATCGAGCTCTTAACTCAAAGCGCTTGTATCGCAACTCAGCGTCTGCCATTGACATGGATTAAAATCAACTGAATGGATGTTTGGCCGCCAAAAGAGCACAATTTTAACATTTAACATGCCTTTTAAAAGAAAAAAAAAAATTTAGAAAAGACATATGGTGTGAAAACAATACAATATAAGTTACTACAAACAACGACAGTAGCTTTATGAAGTAATGTAATAATAATGTACAGCAATTATTGACCTCACTTCTCTATTCACTTCTACGGTGTCTCATTCCAGCTGCTTCTCCGTCAAACACACCATCAGCAGCGTTTCCATATGTTCATGGATAAATGTCCACTGTTCAGATATTATTTAAAAAAAAACAAAACCAGTGAAGCTTTCACGTTGTGTAAATGGTAAATAAAAACAGAATACAATGATTTGCAAACACTTTTCAACTTATATTCAATTGAACAGACTGCAAAGACAAGATACTTAACATTTGAACTGAAAAACTTTGTTATTTTTTACAAATATTAGCTCATTTGGAATATGATGCCTGCAACATGTTTCAAAAAAGCTGGCACAAGGGGCAAAAAAGACTTAGAAAGTTGAGGAATGCTCATCAAACACTTTTTTGGAACATCCCACAGGTGAACAGGCTAATTGGGAACAGGTGGGTGCCATAATTGGGTATAAAAGCAGCTTCCATGAAATGCTCAGTCATTCACAAACAAGGATGGGGCGAGAGTTACCACTTTGTGAACAAATGCTTGAGCAAATTGTTCGAAGTTGAAAAACCAGCATCTGTGATGGTATGGGGGTGTATTAGTGCCTAAGGCATGGGTAACTTACACTTCTGTGAAGGCACCATTAATGCTGAAAGGTACATACAGGTTTTGGCGTAACATACATTGCCATCCAAGCAACGTTATCATGGACGCCCCTGCTTATTTCAGCAAGACAATGCCAAGCCACGTTGTACAACAGCGTGGCTTTGTAGTAAAAGAGTGCGGGTGTAAAAGAGTGCGGGTACTAGACTGGCCTGCCTGTAGTCCAGACCTGTCTCCTATTGAAAATGTGTAGCGCATTGTGAAGTCTACAGTACCAAAACTTGAACAACTTAAGCTGTACATCAAGCAAGAATGGGAAAGAATTCCACCTGAAAAGCTTCAAAAATTGGTCTCCTCAGTTCCCAAATGTTTACTGAGTGTTGTTTGAAGGAAAGGCCATCCAACACAGTGGTAAAAATGCCCCTGTGCCAACTCTTTTGCAATGAGTTGCTGCTATTAAATTCTAAGTTAATGATTATTTGCAAAAAAAAAACAAGTTTCTCAGTTCGAAAGTGAAATTTGAACGATTTAGAATCATATTTAAGTGAATAATAATAGCTTATTTGATTATTTAAATTCATATACCGGCCACTTTGTATTGTTGGCAATTTTGTGTTAAAAAAGTTTTTTTTTTGTTGTTGATTTTTTTCTGTATGTACCAGATTTTGGTACTATGCCTGTCAGGCTTGTCACTGACAGTTTGGTTATATTTGGGTTTTCCTCTTGTGTTTGTGTTCATTCAGCGCTCTTATTTTGGTGCAATTTCCTGTTTGTCTCCCTGAGCGCTCTCGTTTCCTCACCTATCCCTGATTGGCAGCCTGGCACACCTGGTTGAAATTGCCAATCAGGCTACTATTTATGCCTGCCTCGCCTGTTCCTCAGTGCTGGAGGATTGTTTGCTGTCGCCTGTTTTCCCCCCGGTATCCTGGTCCCTGGTTTCCCTGCATGTCCTTTTGAGATTGAAGTCATGTATTCCTGCAACAACTCATGACAATGACCCGTGCAGCATTTCTTTCCTTGAGCTATACTCTATAACTCATCTCACAAGGGTAGACGTGGCCTAAATTAATAATGACTGTCTTTAAAATGCAGTGCAATCTTTTGTGTGGACTAGGGTGGTACGGTATACCAGTATTAGTATAGTAACGCGATACTATACTGCTGTTTCACAAGCAGACAAGCATGTTCGGCAGCGAAAAATTACAGAGTACTTACAAGCAGACACAGTGTGTCAATAGAAAAGGGAGAACGGACGCATTTTGGCTTAAAAACTAACGATAAAGGTGAAGTTATAACACTGAAACGCCCTCAGGTAGAGGTGCTTTAAGACATGGCTAGCTAGCTAGCGGCTAACGTTCATCCACCAGCGGCAGTGTTTTAGCTACTTCTAAATCACTAATCTTTGCTTCCATGGCGAAAAATAAAGTATGTTTCTGACAAGTATAATCCCTGAAGGACAAGGAATAATTAAACATGCTTCACTACACACCGTAGCTCACCGGCATCAAAATGTAAACAAACGCCATTGGTGGATCTACACCTAACATCCACTGTAATGATACCAAGTACAGGAGCATATTTCGTCGATATTACTATGATTACGTATATTTTTTGGCATCACAACATCTTCTTTCGTTTTTTAAAAATGTATATTATGTTTATAAACTCAGTAAATATGTCCCTGGACACATGAGGACTTTGAATATGACCAATGTATGATCCTGTAACGACTTGGTATCGGATTGATGCCCAAATGTGTGCTATCATCCTAAACTAATGTAAGAATAAGTGATTATTACATTTTAACAGAAGTGTAGATAGAACATGTTGAACGAGAAAGTAAGCAGATATTAACAGTACATGAACAAGTAGATTAATAATTAATTTTCTACCACGTGTCCTTAATAATGTTGACAAAATAATAGAACGATAAATGATACAATATGTTACTGCGTATGTCAGCAGACTAACTAGGAGCTTTTGTTTGTTTACTTACTAATAAAAAAAAGTTGTAAAGTATATTCACTATTTTATTTAAGGACCTAACTGTAACGACTGGTCGGCATGGCGCTGCCGGGTTTGTCCCTCCGTGGATGTGTCGAGCAAGAACACAGCGTGAGGTAAGATGTAAAGTATTAATTTAACTAATAAAAGGCTAAGGAACAAAAAACACTGGAGCTAAGCACAAAGGCAAACGAAAACGCCAGCAGTGAAGGCTAGGATGAACAAATAGATAAACACAAACTTGGCACAAAGGCACACAAAAACAGGAAAACAAATCATCAGCATGAGAGCTGGAATAAAATAACGCGTAGCGTGAAAAGCTAGCGATAATATACATACGTAGAAATAGGTAGCAGTCGTTACGTGTTGCGTGTAAGCAAATTTACGAACCCAGAAAGAATATCAAAAAGGGGCAATCTTAAATAAGGAAGTTGATTAGAAGAAACAGGTGTGAGTAGACAATAAGGGGCAGGTGAACTAATGAGCTACCATGGTGACCGACTAAACAGGAAATAAGAGGATCAGACGGAGAGTGAAACAAAAATGGAACAATAAACAATAATATGTGGCGATCCGAAAAGCGGATCTCAACATTAACTGCAATAAGAAACATATGTTTAATGTACCCTGAAATTTTTTGTTAAAATACAGCCGATAATGCAATTTTTTTGTGGTCCCCTTTATTTAGAAAAGTACTGAAAAGTAGTTAAATCATTTTTAGTACCGTTACCAAAATTTCGGTATCGTTACAACACTAGTGTGGATACGTGTCAACCCCAAAAGGACGTATTTTATCACCCAGAAAGTCAGACAGCAATGCTGGCAACACATCAGCAGGATGCCGTCAAGGCTCAGACATGCAAAGCAAAGTATGAAAGTAAAATCCGAGCAGTTTCTTGCCAAGAGTATTTGTCCTTTAGACAGTTTTAGTAAGCACATGCTGACAGAACAAGATATAAACGCTGCATCTCCTCAGTCTCACACATGGAGAATTGGTTTTATTTTGCATGCTAACTGCAGGATGGATGTTGCATCCATTTACCAACATAAAACCCAACGGAATAAGGCAGGTATGCTGATATGTAAATTGATTTGTGAGAAAAAGCCACAGAGCAGAGGCAAAAAGCTGCGATAGCCCTGAGCGGAAAAAAATCTGGAAGTGCTCAGCAGATGAAGGAGTGACTTTGCGAGTCCTCAGAGTATTTATTTCTTTTTATACACGGGCGAGCGTCATGTGTATCATTGGGAGGTACGCAACAACAAATGATATTCCCAGAAACGTCTCATCTCCACGGTTGCTGTCAAACATGCACAAAAAGTCCAATTTCGTACTTTCTTCAAAGTTTAAACCCTCAACAATGGGATATAAATAATAAGACTTGTTCCCATGGCTGACACCTTTGCCATCTTTCTTTGTGGCTTTGGAGCGTGTCCATGTCTTACATGGCTATGACATTTGTCCTCACCAGTCTAGACCAGACTAATAACACTTAGAAATTCCTCGAGTGACTGGCATTCCCATTCTAGGTAAAGTGATCTGCTGTCTGCTTGCCAGGAATGAGTGAACAAAACACTCGCTTTGCACTGTTAAATGAGGGACTCACTAATTCCTATTGTTATTCAGCACTTGCTGGAAGTCTGTGATGGATTTTCAAAATAAAAGCTTTTTTATTCAAAGTAAATAAAATATTTTAGCTGACCAAACGTAATATCAAGCTGCATTGTACGGTCACTGCTGTTAAATATTGAACTGTGTCCCAGCACATTTACCAAAAAATTGTAGACATTACATCGGAATATGTGGTACTACTACATATTAGCAGTTTTTCACTATTTAGAACAGTGATTTTCAAACTCTGGTATGCTTATCACTTGTCCGGAGATAGCTTCCCCTCTGGCTTAGCTAAATGTAATCAATAGTAACTTGTCTTTTCCAAGTAGCTTTCCCATCACTGCAAATGGGTAACTGGCAAATGATGAAAAATTGGTAAACACAAATGTTCTTACCTTTTCAATTTACAAATGATCGCTCTGGTTCACATTCACTGGATGTCCGCTAACTTTTTGCAACTCAACGCTAAGAAAACGGAAATGCTGATTATCGTTCCTGCTAGACACCGACACCTATTTAATAAAACCACCTTAACATTTGACAACCAAACAATTACACAAGATAGATAGGTAGTACTTTATTGATTCCTTCAGGAGAGTTCCTTCCAGAAAATCAAAAGGTAGGCGGCTCGATAAAGAATCTGGGTATTATCTTCGACACAACCCTCTCGTTTGAGCCACACATCAAGAGTGTTACTAAAACGGCCTTCTTTCATCTCCGTAATATCGCTAAAATGTGTCCCATTTTGTCCAATAGCGATGCTGAGATCATTTTTCTTGCGTTTGTTGCATCTCGTCTCGATTACTCTAACGTATTATTTTCAGGTCTCCCTATGTTGAGCATTAAAAGATTACAGTTGGTACAAAATACGGCTGCCAGACTTTTGACAAGAACAAGAATTTTTGATCATATTACGCCTATACTGTATATACCTTTTATATACCTATACTGGCTCACCTGCACTGGCTTCCTGTGCACTTAAGATGTGACTTTAATGTTTTAATACTTACGTATAAAATACTACACGGTCTAGCTCCATCCTATCTTGCCGATTGTATTGTACCATATGTCCCGGCAAGAAATCTGCATTCAAAGAACTCCGGCTTATTCGTGATTCCCAGAGCCCAAATAAAGTCTGCGAGCTGTAGAGCATATTTTTATTCGGGCTCCAGTACTCTGGAATGCCCTCCCGGTAACAGTTAGAGATGCTACCTCAGTAGAAGCATTTAAGTCCCATCTTAAAACTCATTTGTATACTCTAGCCTTTAAATAGACCCCCTTTTTAGACCAGTTGATCTGCCGTTTCTTTTCTTTTCTGTTCTTCCCCCTCTCCCTTTTGGAGGGGGGGGCACAGGTCCGGTGGCCATGGATGAAGTGCTGGCTCTCCGGAGTCGGGACCCGGGGTGGGCTGTGCATCGGCTGGGGACATCTCTGCGCTGCTGACCTGTCTCTGCTCGGGATGGTCTCCTGATGGCCTCACTATGGACTGGACTCTCACTATTATGTTAGATCCACTATGGACTGGACTTTCACAATATTATGCTAGACCCACTCGACGTCCATTGCACCGGTCTCCTCTAGGGGTGGGGGGTCACCCACATCTGCGGACCTCTCCAAGGTTTCTCATTGTCATCGCACTGGGTTGAGTTTTTCCTTGCCCAGTTGTGGGATCTTAACCAAGGATGTCGTTGTGGCGTGTGCAGCCCTTTGAGACACTTGTGATTTAGGTGTGTATAAATATACATTGATTGATTGATTCATGCCGTGATTGGGCAGCCAAATGACGGAGCTGGACATTTAATGGCCGTTTGGAAAGATGAACCTAATTGCATGATTGGCCAGAGAAAGATTGACTCAGACCGGTGAGAGGTTTACGAAAGATGGGCTCACCTTGAGTGCATTGGGTCGGGACAAAAAAGTTCATATTTGCGCTGTAACTGGGCGGCCAAAAGGTAGAGCTGGGCTTTTGATATGCATTTGGATAGATGGACCCGTTTACGCCATTGGCCGCAGAAAGATGAACTCAGCCCGGTGATAGGCTTAGCAAAGACAGACTTGTGGAGACGATTGGCTGCCGTTTTGTAAGCCGTCTTTTTATCCATTTCTACCGTATATGGATAATCCGCTGATCTCACAAATGAAGCAAATTCCAAATGGCTACTTTGGAAGAGGTATGAAGGAAGGCAAGATTATCTTCGCAACGCCTGTATGGAGAGCTGGGCCAGAAGGCAAAGCTCTCGGTCTACAGAGCTATCGACATTCCTACACTCATCTATGGTCATGAAGTGTGGGTCTTGATCGAAAGAATAAGATCGCGGATACAAGCAGCCGAAATGAGTTTCCTCAGAAGGGTGGCTAACCCTAACCCTAACCCTAACCCTGACCGTTAGAGATAGTTTGAGAAGTTCAGTCACCCGAGAGAGACTCTGAGTAGAGCCGCTGCTCCTTCGCTTCGAAAGGAACCAGCTTAGGTGGTTCAGGCATCAGGGGTTAGGTTTAGGGTTAGGGTTAGGTGGTTTGGGCATCTCGTGCAGTATCGGGAGGTCCTCGTTGCACGTCCCACTAGGAGGAAACCCCACGGCAGGCCAAGGACCAGATGGGGGGATTACATCTCCTCTCTGGCCTGGGAACGCATCGGGATTCCCCAGGAGGAAGTTGCTAATGTTGCTCTGGGGAGGGAAGTCTGGTGTTCTCTACTGGAGCTGTTGTCCCTGCTACCCAATTCGGGATTTGCGGTGGAAGATGCATGGATGGATCCCTGTATGTTTGATTTCAAATTTTTGGGACTTATGTAGATCCGACCCAGCAAGACATTCACCCTCCTGGAATCCATGCAACGTATTCATGCAATGTAATCTAATTTTTCCGAGCATGCATCTCTTTTGAAGGAATATTCCACATAAGTACAATATTTAACCATGTAAACAGTAGGACACAGCTGTAGTAAAGATCAGCTGGGCTAGACAGCTCATCAGTCAATCGCGGATCAGTTTACAAAGGCAAATATGGGCTCCGATCTATGATCCGGATTGAGACATCTCTAGTAATTTGGTATTAAATCTTTTTATTTGTGCATATCATATGTCCTTCATATGTTCTGTGTACAGTCACTCAAATGTTCATTGCGATTTATTTCAGGTTTTCGTAACCTGTACTCATGATATAATATAGTCTTTCTAATCTGCACTTATTGAAAATATCACTTAAATACTGTGCGTTTCATATAACCCAGGGGTCGGCAACCCAAAATTTTGAAAGAGCCAATATGGACCAAAAGTACTACAAAAAAAATCTATCTGGAGCCGCTAAAAATTATAAGCCTAATATGAGTGTTATAATGAAGGCAACACATGATGTAAGTGTCTATATTAGCTATGTTTGCCTACTAGAGGCTGATGCAAATCTTCGTTGACAGAAATGTTGTATTTAAAATTGTATTCTACACATTTTTGCAACATTGGAAATCATTAGTAAAATGAAGGCTTCTCACAGGATGACATAACTTCTCGAGATTACCGGCTCAGAATTACCAAAATGAAAATATATGTGTGTCCAAGTTAAAAGAAACGGCAGGCTGTCTTCTTCTAATGGATTTATTACAATCTTTGCAAGCTGGGTAACTTTTGCAGTGGTCTAGAACAACGTAGCACACAAACAACTATGAGAAATGCAGCCAATGTGTCATGAGACATGCAAATAAAAATCATTTACACACAGGAAATAAGTAAAGGAAATTAAATGAGCTTAAATATAACTACAAATGAGGCAAAATGATGCAATATATAGTTAGCCTAAAACGTTTGGTAGACAAAATAAGACAAAGAATGAGTGGCATAAAACACGTATTTTTGTGGCAGCATCGGAGAAAGTTATACATGTAAACAAACTAGTAATTAGTAGGACAAAACGGTGCTTCTCAAATACTCTCATCAGTGAAGCATGTTTAACATAAACAGGGGAATTTCTTACAATTAGAAAGGTTTGTGTAATGTTTGTTCTCCTACAGAAAATATATTTTAAAAAATTATTTTCCATTTTCACACATCTCTGAAAGCGGTCCATGGAGCCACTATTGCTGACCCCCAATATAATCAATGGCTGTACTGCCATTAGCATACTTGCCAACCTTGAGACCTCCGATTTCGGGAGGTGGGGGGTGAGGGGCGTGGTCGGGGGTGGGGCGGGGGCATGGTTGGGGTGGGCGGGGCGAGGTTGGAGTCATAATTAAGAGGGGAAGAGTATATTTACCGATAGATTCATAGATTCACCAAGTTAAGTATTTCACACAGACATATATATATATATATATATATATATATATTATATATATATATATATATATATATATAATATATATATATATATATATGTAGGTGTGGGAAAAATCACAAGACTACTTCATCTCTACAGAACTGTTTCATGAGGGGTTCCCTCAATCATCAGGAGATTTTAATGGAAGCATTCACATACAATGGTTTATATAGGGCACAGAGTGGGTGGGTACAGGCAGGCGTAGGGTGTGTGGCGATTGGCTCATGTGTTACCTAGGAGGTTTTTCCGTCTGTGGCGGCATGTTGAAATGATTTCGCTGCGCTTGTTGAGGGATGATAGATCTGGATGATATATAATAAACAGTTTCTCTTTTAAGCATAGGTTGCATCTTTTATTACCATTGTTGTAAGGTGTGCTGGATGCAAGAATTTGCCATGTTATTGAATATTCAACATTATTGTCTTTGAGGTTCCAAATGTGTTTGCTGAGTTCTGTAGAATTCCGCAAAGTCTGGTTTCTAAAGGAGGCGTTGTGATTATTCCATCTTGTTTTGAACGCTCCTTCGGTTAATCCTACGTACGTGTCGGATGTGTTCATGTCCTTGTGTATTACCTTTGCTTGGTAAACGACTGATGTCTGTAAGCACCCTCCGTTGAGAGGGCAGTCAGGTTTCTTGCGACAGTTACATTCCTTATTGGTTTCAGAGTCGTTTAGTCTGGGGGTAGGCAGTCCTTCTGCAATTGCTTTGTTGTGGTTTGAAATGATGTGTTGTATGTTATTCATACAGCTGTAGCTCAATTTAATGTTCTTGTTGAATATTTTTCTTAGGGTGTTGCCTTTAGGGAAGTGTTTGTCGATCAGAGTGAGGAACTTGTGGCCGATATTGGCCGAGCATTGGTTTGTCCTTGATTTTTAGATGACAGACATCAGTCGTTTACTTTGCGGAATTCTACAGAACTCAGCAAACACATTTGGAACCTCAAAGACAATAATGTTGAATATTCAATAACATGGCAAATTCTTGCATCCAGCACACCTTACAACAGTGGTAATAAAAGATGCAACCTATGCTTAAAAGAGAAACTGTTTATTATATATCATCCAGATCTATCATCCCTCAACAAGCGCAGCGAAATCATTTCAACATGCCGCCACAGACGGAAACACCTCCTAGGTAACACATGAGCCAATCGCCACACCCTACGCCTGCCTGTACCCACCCACTCTGTGCCCTATATAAACCATTGTATGTGAATGCTTCCATTAAAATCTCCTGATGATTGAGGGAACCCCTCATGAAACAGTTCTGTAGAGATGAAGTAGTCTTGTGATTTTTCCCACACCTACATATTGCGCTCTACCACGGTATCGATCACTATTCTCTGGATAATCCAATCAAGACACATATATATATATATATATATATATATATATATATATATATATATATATATATATATATATATATATATATTTCAGTGAATTATAGCTATATATACATATACATATATATATATTTATTTTATATATATATATATATATATATATATATATATATATATATATATATATATATATATATATATACTAATAAAAGAAATACTTGAATTTCAGTGTTCATTTATTTACACATTTACACACACATAACACTCATCTACTCATTGTTGAGTTTAGGGTTGAAATGTCCATCCTTGTTTTTGTAACCATATGCATGTACAGTAGATTGCAGTATTGTCCTGTTTAAGAGTGTCACAACATTGCTGTTTGGCAGACGAACTGCTTTACGGTAGATGAAAACAGACTGCTGTTGGTGTGTGCTGTTTTACCGCGCTGGGAGTACGTTAATGAAACTGGCTAACAATAAAACCACATAAGAAACCAAGAACTCACCCTCGATCATTCTACAGTTATTACGTCATTGGGCAGAAACGCTCTTTATACACGTCACGGTCGCTCAGGTCCGCACGGAGCTGGAGGGGGCGTGGCCTCCAGCTCCGCCTGAATTTCGGGAGTTTTTCGGGAGAAAGGTTTTCGGGAGAGGCGCTGAATTTCGGGAGGGTTGACAAGTATGGCCATTAGCTACAGTACATGCATATATACAGTATGTATTCTGGTATTTGCAGTACTTGCAGTCAGTTTCATATCATACCCGGACAAAAAAAAAATACATTGTGTTTTGTCCGCTGCACTACATCAATAGTATCGGCCAATTGAACATTCTGTCCGACTGTAACAGGGTCATTTACGTCAATACCTGAATATTGTTTGATGTTTTGTTAATGTGGAATCATTGTCTCGTTATACTGCAATAATAACTATGAGACCTGTCTTTTTATATGCGTTGGACACGCCTTCCAACTTCTCTTTTGTCTATAATTGAATTTTAATTGAATTTAAATTTTTAATTTTAAATTTAATTTTGTCTCTCGCTGCTGTGTTGGATCCGCTTTGGACTGGACTCTCGCGGCTGTGTTGGATCCACTATGGATTGAACTTTCACATTTTTATGTTAGACTTGCTCGACATCCATTAATTTCGGTCCCCTGGGGTGGGGGGGGGTTCTTATAGTCATCATTGTCACCGACGTCCCACTGGGTGTGAGTTTTCCTTGCCCTTATGTGTGCCTACCGAGGATGTCGTAGTGGTTTGTGTTGTGGTTTGTGCAGCCCTTTGAGACACTAGTGATTTAGGGCTATATAAGTAAACATTGATTGATTGATTGATTGATTGATAATAACGGGAGAGGTAAGCGTCCCTGCGACGACAGAAAATGTATTGTCTTGTTAAGCATTTAAGTTCACTTTCCTGTTCATTATTATATTTGTGTAGGGGCTCGACGATGGCAGACAGTTTTTGATGACAGTTGTATTCTGTGTACCATCACGTATGTTTTTTATTTTAGTGTAGTATGTAATGCCCCTTTGTCCATGACATGGGTGTCAAACTCTGGCCCGCGGGCCAAATTTGGCCCGCCGTGTATTTTCATTTGGCCCTTGAGGCAATATCAAATTAACATTATAGCTGGCCCGCCGGTATTATACAACGGCGGTGTCGCTGTAACACCGTATTCACCGCCAATACTCATACTTGCTAACCCCCCCACGATTTTCCAAGGAGACTCCCAAATTTCAGTGCCCCTCACAAAAATCACAGGGGGCAACCATTCTCCCAAATTTCTCCCGATTCCCACCTGGACAACAATATTGGTGGCTTGCCTTAAAGGCACTGCCTCAACCGTCCTCTAAAACCTTTCGTCATGTCCGCTTTTCCTACGTAAAAACATTGTGTCACATGATACATGTGGCTTTTACACACACACACACGCTAATGCAATGCAAGCTTGGTCAACAGCCGTACAGGTCACACTGAGGGTGGCCGTATAAACAACTTTAACACTGTTACAAATATGCGCCACACTGTGAACCAACACTAAACGAGAATGACAAGCAAATTTCGGGAGAACATCCGCACTGTAACACAACATAAACACAACAGAACAAATATATAGAACCACTTGCAGCACTACCTCTTCCTGGACGCTACAATATAAAAATTTATTATTTGCCTGTGGGAAAATGTTGATATTTACCTGAGAAGGCTGCAAATAGGAAAGAGGCATTCAATTTCTATTTTAATTTTATTTGATATGCCACTGCTATTTTTAAATTATTAGTATTATTTGAAACTCGATTTTCATGTCACTATAAAGTTATATGAGCCTTGCTTGTTCAATATTCAATGCAAAACTTGTTTGGGTCCCTATTAAAAGGTTAATTTGTTCAACCTTGGCCCGCGGCTTTGTTCAGTTTTACATTTTGGCCCACTATGTATTTGAGTTTGAATCCCCTGGTCTATGATAACAGGAGAGGGGCTCGACGATGGCAGACAGTTTTTGATGACAGTTGTATTCTGTGTACCATCAGGCATGTTTTTATTTTGAGTTTGAGTTTGAGTTTGAGTTTATTTGGAACATGCAAGCATACAACATGATACATCACAATTTCCAGTTTCTCTTTTCAACATGTTCGAAAAGAAGGAGGAAGAAGCAGAGCTTATTTAATCCTACCCCTTTTCTTTACATAACACTTGCTAAAACTTTTGTTCACTTCCTGTTCTCAATGTATTCACAATGTATACTCCATAAGTAATAAGTAATCACAATACAAATAAATAAATAAATAAATAACTGCTTAAGTAAGTTTTATTCCATACGATGAGATAAATCAGATTATTTTGAGAATGAATGGGTGAGTAAAATCAGAATGTTTATCATAGTTTTTCTTTTTTGTACTTTGTAAACACTTCCAGTTTGAAGAGTTTCTTGAAGTGGATCATATTAGTACATTTTTTGATTGCTTTGCTTAATCCATTCAATAATTTAATTCCACATACTGATATACTGAAGGTCTTAAGTGTTGTACGTGCGTACAAATGTTTTAAATTACATTTTTCTCTAAGATTATATTTCTCTTCTTTTGTTGAGAAGAATTCTTGTATCTTCTTGGGAAGCAGGTTATAGTTTGCTTTGTGTATAATCTTAGCTGTTTGCAATTCCACTATGTCGTGGAATTTCAGTATCTTTGATTCAATAAATAAAGGGTTTGTATGTTCTCTATATCCAACATTATGTATTATTCTAACTGATCTTTTTTGTAACACTGTTAGTGAATGAAGTGTACTTTTGTAATTATTTCCCCATATTTCTACACAATAACTCAGATATGGTAACACTAGTGAGCAGTAGAGAATATGAAGTGATTTTTGGTCTACAACATATTTGGCTTTATTCATTATTGATGTATTTCTTGCAACTTTATGTTGTATATTTTTTACATGAGATTTCCAGTTAAATTTATCATCAATCATTATACCTAGAAATTTGGTTTCATTTACTCTTTCAATTTCTATTCCGTCTATTTGTATTTGTGTTTGACTTTCTTTTCTACTGTTACCAAATAGCATTATTTTAGTTTCACTGAGATTCAATGATAGTCTGCTTTTGTCAAACCATTTTTTTAATTTGTTCATTTCTTCTGTTATTATTTGAATTATCTTCTGAGTGTTCTCTCCTGAACAAAACACTGTTGTATCATCCGCAAATAATACTAACTTTAAATCTCTTGTAACTTTACAAATGTCATTTATATAGAGATTGAATAATTTAGGTCCTAGTATTGATCCCTGAGATACACCACAGGAAATATTTAGCATTGTAGAAGTGTGTTCGCCTAGCTTCACGTATTGTTTCCTGTTCGTTAGATCACTTCTTATCCAATTTAAGACTAACCCTCTGATGCCATATCGTTCCAGTTTTTTTATTAAAATAATGTGATTAATTGTGTCAAATGCCTTTGTTAGATCCATAAACACTGCTGCCGCACATTTTTTACTATCTATTGCATTGGTAATTTCTTCTGTGATTTCAATTGAAGCCATTGAAGTTGAAACATTAGCTCTGTATCCATATTGGTTGTCTTAGTTTAGTATGTAATGCCCCTTTGTCTATGATAACGGAAGAGGGGCTCGACGATGGCAGACAGTTTTTGATGACAGTTGTATTCTGTGTACCATCAGTAAAGTGCAGCTGAGAAACCCACGGTGTCGGTCGTGTTCCATAAATCACACACAACGCAGAGGAAAAGACCACCGGTTACACGACTACTCAAGCTCATTGACAATGAGGTGAATTATTCAAGTGCGTGTGAAACTTGTGAGGGGAACTTTGTTTTTGTACATTTTGTTGGTCCCACTAGTGAGAATCAAACTATTCTGCAGACAGCAAACCTCAGTCCGGCCAAAAACGCCATCATTGGCTCCCAACGTGTGATGGAAAGAGACACTTTGTCATGCAAAAAAGGGGGAATCTCAGATATGTGAAGACGAAATGTTTCGGAGCACACCGTGACACGTTAAGTCCGAACATTGGTGCAACAAACGTGTCTTGGAGGTGAAGTCTTGGGGGCTCGTTGGGCGAGTAAGGGTTAAGTTGTCAGTTATTTGGAGGAGATAGAAGTTGAGAGCAGCCCATGAATCTTCAAGTCTCTATAGGCGCAGCATGGTAAAATAATTAGGCTTGCTTTGAAGCAGACTAAATAAACACAACAGCACTCAACAGCAGCTCCATCTTTTCTCTCTACGTCTGCAAGTAGACTTTCCAGCTCCTTTTACCTGCCTCACTTAACCCCTGGCGTTACCTGTCCACATGTGCCCTCCCGAGCTCTTACTTCTTCACCTTCTGTGGTCGAGCATATTTTCAAAGTGGAGGAGGTGGGGAGTCGGGAACAAGCGCCAGGTGTTGCAGTAGTCATTTTTTTAAACTGTTTTTATGGATGGATTTTATATTGAGGGGGTGTTGAAGGAAGAGTGTTGCTGCAGGAATTCAATAGCGTCATCACATTGTTGCGGCTCTCACATTTGTCTTTTAAAACACCTGAGAACGGCAACCTGAAAAAAAAGCATCTCCTTCAAAATGCATTATTTTTTGCTTCCGTTAAAAGGGACAATTATTTTGTGACAGCTGTGATTCCTGGGGCCAAACTACTACTTAGCGGTTCCAAACGTTGCCACAAAATAATATATACAGTCGTGGTCAAAAGTTGTAAAAAAAACAATGTCATGGCTGTTTTGATTGTCCAACAATTTCTACAACTCTTATGTCTTTGTGATAGAGTGATTGAAGCACATACTTGTTGGTCAGAAAAAACATTCATGAAGTTTGGTTCTTTTATGAGTTTATTTTGGGTCTACTGAAAATGTGACCAAATCAGTTGGGTCAAAAGTATACATACAGCAATGTTTAGTTCAGTTTACTTTAGTTTAGTTCGATAAAGATCCAACTGCAGTGGAGACTATTCTTCCTGGGGTCCAGGCAAAAAAACATCACACAATCACAAAACAAAACATTACAATGCAGTACAACATGATCAAATAATAAAATGTTGTAATACAAAAATAACAACAACAAAGAACAAAAAAAAATCAAAATAACTTTGAGTTTACATAATAATGTTCATACCAAAGATAAAAAGAGCACTATATATATACACACACAGTATAACCCGTTTTCATATGAGTTGGGAAATTGTGTTAGATGTAAATATAAACGGAATACAATGATTTGCAAATCCTTTTCAACCCATATTCAGTTGAATATGCTACAAAGACAACATATTTGATGTTCAAACTCATAAACTTCATTTCTTATTTTTTTTGGGCAAATAATAATTAACTTAGAATTTCATGGCTGCAACATGTGCCAAAGTAGTTGGGAAAGGGCATGTTCACCACTGTCTTATATCACCTTTTCTTTAAACAACACTCAATAAACGTTTTGGAACTGAGGAAACTAATTATTGAAGCTTTGAAAGTGGAATTCTTTACCATTCTTGCTTGATGTACAGCTTAAGTTGTTCAACAGTCCCGGGTCTTGTTGTCGTATTTTACGCATCATAATGCGCCACACATTTTCGATGGGAGACATGTCTGGACTGCAGGCGGGCCAGGAAACTACCCGCACTCTTTTACTACAAAACCACGCTGTTGAAGTAAAATGGATACATGGATGATACAGCAGAGGATTGGGAGAATGTCATGTGGTCAGATGAAACCAAAATAGAACTTTTTGGTATAAACTCAACTCGTTTTGTTTGGAGGAAGAAGAATACTGAGTTGCATCCCAAGAACACCAAACCTACTGTGAAGCATGGGGGTGGAAACGTCATGCTTTGGGGCTGATTTTCTGCTACGGGGACAGGACGATTGATCCGTGTTAAGGAAATAATGAATGGGGCCATGTATCGTGAGATTTTGAGCCAAAACCTCCTTCCAACAGTGAGAGCTTTGAATGGTTGACCAAACACTTATTTTCCACCATAATTTACAAATAAATTCTTCAAAATTCCTACAATGTGAATTCCTGGATTTTTTTTTCACATTCTGTCTCTCACAGTTGAAGTGTACCTATGATGAAAATTACAGACCTCTGTCATCATTTTAAGTGGGAGAACTTGCACAACCGGTGGCTGACCAAATACTTTTTTGCCCCACTGTATATATACTTTTTTTTGGGGGGGGGGCATAAATAAAAGAGAGAATCAATGGCCTAAAATATACACATTAGTGTACCAAAGACAAACAATAAGTGACGAAAAAGTACCATCCATCCATTTTCTACTGCTTGTCTCATATTCAATAAAATAGTCCATAGTCAATAAAAACAGTCATGAAATTAGGTACAATCTAGAACAGGGGACAGGAACATTTTAGCTGAGAGAGCCATGAAAGCCAAATATTTTAAAATGTATTTCCGTGAGAGCCATATAATATTTTTAACGCTGAATACAAATAAATGTGTGCATTTTTAAGTAAGACCAACATTTTTAAAGTATAATAAGTCTCTTATTCTTTTCAAACACATCGTTATTCTGAAGCTAACCAATAAATATAATGCTTCCTAACATTAATGCAATTTCTTCAACAGGTGCGGTAGAAGACAGATAAATGGATTAAAATGCATGAGAATGTTTTATTTTGAACATTATTTTTAACACTGTGATTACCAGCGGAATTATTCATTACTTATCATGTTAAGCAATGTCAGCTAAGATTTATCTGAGAGCCAGGAGCAGTCAGCAAAAGAGCCACATCTGGCTCGAGAGCCATGGGTTCCCTTCCACTGATCTAGAATAATCTCTGTCCGCAATACTTCTCCTCTTAGTCTATTCTTAAAACCCACTATGCTGGTGATTGATAGCAGATATTGTGGAAGTTGATTCCAGTAAGTGATTGCCCGATACATAACAGTCTTTTTCAAAACATCAGTTTTGGGTTTAAGACTGGTAAGAGCACCTCTTAGTTAATATTTGGTTACATGTCCCTTGGCAAGTTTCACTGCAATAAGGCACTTTAGGCTAGCTCTGGTTGAATTTTTGACCACTCCTCTTGACAAAATGGGTGCAGTTCAGCTAAATGTGTTGGAATTCTGACATGGACTTTTTTCCTCTTGCTGGATATTGTGACGAAACAGCTCAATTTTTGTTTCATTTGACTACAGAACTTTCCTACAGAAGGTCTTATCTTTGTCCATGTGATGTCAGATGAAACAAAAATTGAGCTGTTTGGCCACAATACACAGCAATATGTTTGGAGGTGAAAAGGTGAGGCTTTTAATCCAAGGAACACCATACTACCGTCAAGGATGGTGGTGGTAGTATTATGCTCTGGGCCTGTTTTGCTGCCAAGGGAACTGGTGCTTTACATAGAGTAAATGGGACAATGAAAAAGGAGGATATGGAGGTCTTGCAATTCCGGATTCTTTGGACCACCAAGGACGGACATGACAGGCTCGACGGTTTTGTGATTTTGTTTATTTTTTAATAAACTCGCTCTGCTTTCCAGCAATCGCCTCTTGTGACAGACTCGTTTTTCGGGTTGCTTTTCAGCCGTCCGTTCTCTGTCTCTGTCTCGCTCGTGCTCGGGTTTTCTCTCCATCATCAACCACTCCAGCCGCTTCCTTCCCGGCTGCTACAGAGTGACAGCTGATCAGACAAACGCGCTGAGGTTGGCCATCTACGCACCTGTCGCCAATCTCGACACACCCCGCCTCGCTGCAGGTCAGACGATTACCTCCAAATTCTTCAGGAGAACCTAAAATCATCAGCCCGGAAGTTGGGTCTCGGGCGCAGTTGGGTGTTCCAACAGGACAATAAACGATAAATGGCTTGTACTTGTATAGTGCTTTTCTACCTTCAAGGTACTCAAAGCGCTTTGACACACTACTTCCTTACTTACTTAGACTTAGTTCCTCCCGTTCCTGTTGAAACATTGGGCGACGAGTCCCCTCCATTTGTTCCGGTCACTGGCGACCCTTCTTGCTCCATGTCAGCTGACTCCCATCTCTCTCAGGTCTTCCTTGGCTGTTTGTCTCCACGTCTTCTTTGGCCGTCCTCTCTTCCTCTTTCCCCCTTCTGGCACCCAGTCCATTGCCACATTTGCCGGTCTCTCTCTTGGCAGCCGGAGCACGTGTCCAGCCATTCTCCTTCTCCTGTCAGAGACTATGTTGGACAATGGTGCTACCCCTGCCCTTCTCATCACCTCTTCATTGGTGATGAGAAGGGGCACCGACGGTGGAAGATATCCAGCTTGTTCGTAATGCCTGATGTCTTCATCCACGTCTCCCAGGCATAGGTCACTGTAGGGATGACCACTGACATATAGAGGCGCAGCTTTGTGGACGTACTGGTAGATTTTGATGACCAGATCTTCCTGAGGCGTTGGAAGACTCCTGCAGCTTTTCCGATTCTGGTCTGTACATTCATTTCTGCGTCTCAAGTGTTTGAGATGTTGCTTCCCAGGTACGTGAAGTTCTTAACGTACTCCACGCCTACTTCCACATTTACCCATTTACACACACATTCACACACTGATGGAGGGAGCTGCCATTCAAGGCGCTAACCAGCACCCATCGGGAGCGAGGGTGAAGTGTCTTGCTCAGGACACAACGGACGTGACGAGGTTGGTACTAGGTGGGGCTTGAACCAGGGACCCTCGGGTTGCGCACGGCCACTCTTCCACTACGCCACGCCGTCCCTGAGTATGACCCCAAACACACGTCAAAAGTGGTAAAGGAATGGCTAAATTGGCCAGAATTAAGGTTTTAGAATGGCCTTCCCAAAGTCCTGACTTCAACGTGTGGACAATGCTGAAAAAGCAAGTCCATGTCAGAAAACCAACAAATTTAGCTGAACTGCACCAATTTTGTCAAGGGGAGTGGTCAAAACTTCTAAAAATTCAACCAGAAGCTTGCCTAAAGTGCCTTATTGCAGTGAAACTTATAAAGAGACATGTAAACAAATATTAACATTGCTGCATGTATTGTATACTTTTGACCCAGCAGATTTGCGCACATTTTCAGCAAACCCATAATAAATTCATAAAAGAAACAAAATTCATGAAGGTTTTTTGTGACCAACAAGTATGTGCTCCAATCACTCTATCACAAAAAAATAAGAGTTGTAGAAATTTTTCAAAACTCAAGACAGCCATGACATTATGTTCTTTACAAGTGTATGTAAACTTTTGACCACGACTGTATTACCAGTATGGCAGGTTAACATCATCAGGTCTGTATAAAATTGAGTCTGTGACGATCTGTCACATTCACGTCGAGTTGTGTTTCCTTGGTTGGTGTTTATTTCCTGTCAGCGCTCTTATTTTGGCTCCATTTCCTGCTTGGCTTCCGGACTGATGTTTCACTTCACCTGTTGCTGATTGGCAGCCTGGCCTCACCTGTTGTCATTCAGCTGGCTGCTATTTATGCCTGCCCTGCCCTTCAGTCAGGGCTCGATGATTGTTTGCCATTTCCTGGTTCCTGGTTCCTGTTTTTCCCTGCATTTTGACACTAAAGTCATGTTTTCAGCATCTTGGGGTTCACCACAAACAGATTATGACAGACTCAGTTTTTTATTTAATTAAAAGTTCAGTCCGTCCAAGACTGTGTGGACATTTTTATGGTTGTTGCAGCCTAAAATTCACAATAGCTTTGTCAAAAAGTTTTGGAAAAAGTTGCGAAGGCATATACAGTAACCTCTTTGGCAACCAGGAAAAAGTGTGTCCTGATTGGCATCCAGGGACTTTTTGAATCCTGTAAATTTTGGACAAATTTTATTTTGCACATACATATATAAGTATAAGCCACAGGTGTACAATTAAAACAGGAAATATTTAGACAGACACTTGTGTTCATTCACTAATTTAACAAAAGACAGTAGTATACCAGAGAAGTCATTAAACGGTCACTAAAGCGCTGAACCTGCTGAAGTGGTCTTCTTTGGTACGCAGCCGTGCAAGCTTTTGGAGCCTATTAGTGGTGATGAATTTCCGTTCATTAAAACAGCCGTTTTCTTTTTTGTTGGCCTGTCTAATCGTCTTTGGCTTTGGGGCTAGGTCCTGTGCATTTTTTCCCTGTCTTCTCCATAATGAGTGTGAGTCCATAACACTCTAAATGACTGACTGACTGACTGAATGATTGTGTGAGTGCATTGGATTTAATGTGAACAATTACACAAGTCTGATGTGACCCAGCTAAATTTATTGGCGGCATTTGAAGTTTGTGAACCCGGAAAAACCCATAAATTAGCTGCATTATTGTATAAATGCAGCAATAATTATGGTAATAATTGCAGCCCTAGGTCATAAGTAAAGATGCAAGCAATGTCTGGTTGTTTGGTTATGTTGACAGCCACTTATGCCAAAGTGATTGATGTCGAGGGATGTCATTGTTGTTGATGTTGTTGTGGTTGCACAGCAATTTTTATCTTGACAAAAAAAGTTTTACAACAAGTTATGGTTTCTCAAAGCGAAACAATCTTTCAACTTATAACATCAAAGAGTGGTGAGTGGTGTTGGGTCTGTTCTGGCCTTGCCTGTGGGGTCTGTGTCGGTGGCTTGATGCGGTGGCAGTGCAGCTTTCTTGTTTGGTGTGGGTGCTGTGTCTCGGTTGTTTGGACGGTAGTGTGTTTGTGCGGGTTTGGATTCTAAGAGGGAGGGTGTTAATGTTTCGTTTGCCTGTTGGCTTTTGGGCTGACTGGCGAGGTGGAGCTGGCTTGTCTCCATGGTCCTGTTGACGTGGGGTTTGATTTGATCGAGTGGTGCTGGTTGTACGGGGTATTGTAGCCGTTGTTTCTGCTGCCGTTTGTTCGTGGTGTAGGTGCCCATGGCTGCTGGGTCCGGTGCGGTGGAGGTGGGCGATGTTGTGGTTTGTGGCAGCACGTGGTACGGCTTGTCGATTGCCGGCTCGGACCTGCCCTTGTGCTCTGCCACGCCGTCCTTCAAGCCCAGTGTCGTGCCGTCGTCTGGGTGCAGGCTTGTCGGGGGTTGAACCTGGAGGGGAGGGGTGTGCGCGGCCAGACCTGTGGGTGGTGGGGGTTGAAGTGATCGGCTGGTTCTCGGTGGACAGTAGGTTTCGAGGCAGCCGCCCAGTGTATGAATTTGTTTGTTTATAAACGTGTGTGCGTCTATGTATGTGTGGAGGACTCTTGCCTCCAAGTTCTACGGATCACCCAGCACAGACATGACAGTCTCGACAGGTTTACAACAATGTTTATTTTTCAATAAATCTTCAGTGTTTGTGCTTTTCAGCTAGTTGTCTCTAGTGTTTCTCAGTCTCGCTCTTTCTCGTGCTCCAACTCAAACTCTCCTCTCTGGCTGCTGCCTTTTAACAGAGCGATAGGTGATTAGACAAACAGGCCCAGGTGGGCCATCTACGCAACTGTCGCTGATTTCGCAGCCGGTCCTGGCACACCCCTCTCCGCTGCAGGTCCGCAGGCCATACCCCCCCCACCCTCCCACAGTAGGTAATTATTGTTGTCATATATATACTTGTATGTGTGTGTATGAATATGTGAATGTGTGTGTATGTATGTATGTATACATGTGTATGTATGTGTGTATATATATTTATATGCATATTTCTATATGTGTGTGTGTGTATGTATGTATATATGGATATGTAGATATATATTTTTGGGGGTGGGCGTACTCAGGCTTGCTTGTCTGGCGGGGGTCTGCGCCTCACACTACTGCAGCTGGGCTGCGTGTCTGAGGCCTCTGTCACACACCGTCCACGCCTTCTAGATGCCCGTCTTGGTTGGTGCCTGCTTGGTCTAGTCCCTGCGTCTATCGTGGCAGCTCGGTGCGCTGCAGAGTATTCTACAGTGGGAGGGGTGGGCCGACTTGAGTTGGGCGGCCCCGCTGTAATCTCCTGGGGTGGGGTGGTCAGGCTTGTCTGGGCTTGGTTGCTGGTGGGGCGGGGCCGGTCTTCCCGTCTAGCTGCAGGGAGTCTCTGGGCGCCTCGCGGAAGTGCGTCCCAGTCTTTCTGCCCGAAAGGGGTGTGGTCTCTCGCTGGCTTGGGGACTGGCTGTCCCCTGCTTCTCCCATGCCTTGTCTATGGCCTGCTGCTGGCAGGGTGAGCCCGGCTCTGGGGCTCCTGTTGCTGGCCCGCCTGGTTGCGTGGTGCCGGTGGACTCTTGTTCCCTGAGCACCACACCTGCTATTTTGGGTTGGACTCTCTGGATGGCTGGGGCCGTACCTTGTCTTTCACACACACCGGGAGACAAATATATTGTGCATACAAATTTCCATACTTACTCCCATACACACAATTATTCATACATATGTGCACACGTACGTATATTCATTCATTAATACATACAGCCACACATTAATACTTTCCCACATACATAGGTACTATACATACATACATACATACACAAATACAGCTGAGGTGGGATGGGGGTGTATTTATTTTCAAGTATTTCTTAAATAATCTGTTCATGAATGAGTTCGGCCACCGTGTCTAATGGAGAAGTCGGATCTACCTAATTTGCAGGCAGCATAACCCGTCCCTTTCGAGCTGTCCTGGATGAACTGAAATTATTTTTTTCCAATCACTTTGGAACTTGCAAGCGTACTTCTTCTTATTTGTCGTTGCCATGTCTCTTCTTCGTTCTTTTACTTTTTCTCTGTTATGTGTTTGGATATTTTTACTTGCCGCAGTTTTGAAGCAATGCATGATGGAAATCCGGATGTTGTGTGTCAGTGTATTAACGTGCCGGCTAGAATAAACACACGCTGAGAAATAGCTCCCTGCCAGCCTACTTTGTGGGTTATAGATAAACCTATGGATAGCGCAGACATATATAATAGTCTCCTGTTAAGGTGAGAAAGGACGCTAAAGGCAGTGCCTTTAAGGCACGCTTCCAATATTGTTGTTCGGATTGAAATCGGGAGAAATTCGGGAGGGGTACTGAAATTCGGGAGTCTCCCGGGAAAATCATAAGGGTTCAAGATTCAAGATTGTTTATTGTCATATGCACAGTTAAACAGTTTGCCGTACAATGAAAATCTTATTTTGCTAGTCCACCCTTCAACAAGTCACACGGTACTTAGCTAAAAAGAAAAAATACAAATAAACATGTAGATACAAGGCACGGTAAGTACATAACATTATTGCACATTCTGATTGACAGTCAACAGTATAAATATAGAGGTGACCTTGGGTCACAGCAGCAGTTAAAGTGTCTTTAGTAATCAAAGATGAAAAGTGTCTACAGTGATGGTTCACAGTTCAGGGGTGGTCAAGGTACCTGTCTTTTGTTCAAAAAGACAAAGTAAAAATAGGTTGGCAAGTATGCGGCTGAGGAACTGCTTAGTCCAGCCCAACTTTACCGCAGCTGTGTCCCAGTGTTTACATGGAGAAAGATTGTACTCACATGAAAGATTCCTTCAAAAGTGATGCACGCTCATGGAGACAAAATTGCATTTCCACATTGCTTGTTGCACACATGCAGGAGTTGCATGAAGTTCAGGAGGGTGCATGTCTTGCCAAAACACCGGCTCAAATTTAAGAGCATGCTGCAAAGAATGTGTTGTCCACAGTGCAAAGTCGCTTTTAAGATACTAATCTTCACCGCCACGACGGAAAATAAACATACTGCTCAAGCATCAAAGTAAAAAAGGGGTGATCGATCCAGATGTCGATACTCTCCATACCTAGTATAGTATCACTATATAAACGATACTAAAGTAATTGGATTGATATTTAATTTTTTTTATTACAAAAATAATTTTGGGGTGTTTTTTGTTACTGTTGACTATGTCAGTGAGTAAATCTTTGGATGCAGAAAAGCTTTGAGGGCAAAACCCAGTTGATCTAGATGGGGGCCTTTAGTAGTTCTTGCTTTTGTTGTATGTTCAGTAGCATTCCACATCACACATTAATTACAGTATCTAATTTTCAACTATACTAACACATTCTAAATTGAGTGAGATAAACTTTATAAACATGTGTTTATTGTGTGTTACATAAGTTGCTATAAAACATTGTCAGTCTTTTAATCTATGGTCAAAGTATCAGATCAGGTGGAATTTGAGGCAAAAAAAAATTGAATCAAGGTCATTGGACAATTTTTTTTTTAAATAAATTACATTTTTGTTTCATCTGACATCACATGGACAAAGATAAGACCCTCTGGAAGAAAGTTTTGTGGTCATATGAAATAAAAATGTAGCTGTTTGGCAACAATACCCAGCAATATGTTTGAAGGAAAAAATGTGAGGTCTCTAATACCAGGACCACCATCCTACCGTCAAGCATTGTGGTGGGAATATTATGCTCTGGGCCTGTTTTGCTGCCAATGGAACTGGTGATTTACAGAGAGTAAATGGGACAATGAAAAAGAAGGATTGTCTCCAAATTCTTCAGGACAACCTAAAATCATCAGCCCGGAGGTTGGGTCTTGGACTCAGTTGGGTGTTCCAAAAGAACAATGACCCCAAACACACATCAGAAGTGGTAAAGGAATGGCTAAATCAGGCTAGAATTAAGGTTTTAGAAATGCCTTCCCAAAGTCCTGACTTTAACGTGTGGACAATGCTGAAGAAACAAGTCCATGCCAGAAAACCAACAAATTTAGCTGAACTGCACCAATTTTGTCGAGGGGAGTGGTCAAACATTCAACCAGTAGCTTGTGGATGGCTACCAAAAGCACCTTATTGCAGTGAAACTTGCCAAGGGACATGTAACCAAATATTAACATTGCTGTATGTATACTTTTGACCCAGCAGATTTGCTCACATGTTCAGTAGAGCCATAATAAATTCATAAAAGAACCAAACTTCCTGAATGTTTTTTGTGACCAACAAGTATGTGCTCCAATCACTCTATAACAAAAAAATAAGAGTTTTAGAAATTATTGGAAACTCAAGACAACCACGGCATTATGTTCTTTACAAGTCTATGTAAACTTTTGACGATTGTATATTTAGGATGTACAAATGGTAGATGTGTATAAAGGGAATGTTAAATGTCTCTACAATGCCACTACAAAATCTATGACTTAGACCAGGGGTGCTCATACTTTTTCAGCATGCGAGCTACTTATAAAATGATCAAATCAAAATGATCTACCTACTACAAAAATGCAAAACATATATTTATTTCTAAAAATATTTATATCTACAATGTATGTTGATGTACATGCATAACGGCATGAGCCAATATTGCACAACACAACACAATTAACTATGTACATTTTTTGTCATTACCTGAGTTTACTCTGATGACTTCACTGAATTGAATCATCCAGGGATGCATAGTCCGGACAGTAGCTGCTGACAGCCAGCCTCAAGCACACCCGAAACGATGCTTTGGTGGCGGCTTTCGCTTTTGACGTTTGTTTTTGTGAAAAATGACTGCTGTCCAGACAACTGGGATTTCAGTTCCTTCACCTTTCTCTTGCTCAGCTCGCTTTTCAGCGGGAAGTCAATGTCGTATTTTCCATGAATAGTCCGAAAATGCCGCTCCACATTTCCCTTCTTTGGCACCCCCCCAGGACCCCAAAGGGAATCCATCCATCCATTTTCTACGGCTTATTCCCTTTCGGGGTCGCGGGGGGCGCTGGCGCCTATCTCAGCTACAATCGGGGGAAGGCGGGGTACACCCTGGACAAGTGGCCACCTCATCGCAGGGCCAACACAGATAGACAGACAACATTCACACTCACATTCACACACTAGGGACCATTTAGTGTTGCCAATCAACCTATCCCCAGGTGCATGTCTTTTGGAAGTGGGAGGAAGCCGGAGTACCCGGAGGGAACCCACGCTTTCACGGGGAGAACATGCAAACTCCATACAGAAAGATCCCGAGCCTGGATTTGAACCCAGGACTGCAGGACCTTCGTATTGTGAGGCAGACGCACTAACCCCTCTGCCACCGTGAAGCCCTAAAGGGAAGCTCCAAAGGGAATAAGCGGTAAAAAATGTATGGATGGATGGAACCCGATCTAAAATGAGTTTGACATCCCTGACCTAAATGTTAATACAAAAACATTCTAGCAGTCGGCATCCTAATAACAGCAGACCTTGCACAGTAAGTGATGTTTTATTATGTTTGTTGTCTCATGAAGTCTGAATTGAATAATAAACAGTGATGAAGACAAAACAAGCAAATGTTGTGACACTATTTGTATATAATTAATGATCAAAATACGTAAATAATAAATGTCATTATAAATGTGTCTGTTAGTAAATTACATACATCCTGACATCATGTATATAAAACCTCAATGGAGGTCTTTGGATATTTTCTTAGGGGCTTTATGGGCTGAATTGCGCAGCTCCTAAAGGCTCCATTTCAAGCAAACTTTTGATCGCATTTATTTAATATTTAAAATGCAAAAGAAAAAGCATCCATCGCCATGTCTTTCATAACGATTGTAAACGATAGGTAAAATTCCCCAAAAAAGTGCAGTTCCCCTTTAAAGCAATCTTGCCATGCTTTTACTGTTTTGTTTAGTTTAGTTTAGTGTAGTTTATTAAGGATCCCACCGCAGTAATGGCTATTCCTCCTGGGGTCCAGGCAAAAAAGCATCACACAATCACAAAACAAAAGATTACAACACATTACAACATGATCAAATAATAAAATGTTGTAATACAAAAATGGCAACAACAAAGAACCAAAAAATATATATAATAACTTTGAGTTTACATACCAAAGATAAAAGAGCAATACATACAATATATATATATATATATATATATGCATATATATATATATATATATATATATATATATATATATATATATATATATATATATATATATATATATATATATATATTTATTTATTTATTTTTAAATTTAAAATATACACATTAGTGTACCAAAGACAAACAATAAGTGACGAAAAAGTGCCATCCATCCATTTTCTACTGCTTGTCCCATAGTCAATAAAATAGTCAATAGTCAATAAAAACAGTCATGACATTAGGTCCTGTTCTACCTATCAAGTACTGTGTGGCTACAAAGGGGAGTAACACGAGGAGTAGCAACCTTTCAAATGAGTAATTATGAAACATATTTAAGTTTTCCACATAGGGTTTGTAGAAATTCTCACAAATGGTTCTTTACTTTTTTTTTTTTTTTATTGAACCGCACCTCTTGGAGGACTGTGAGGAATCTGAAGAGTAGGACGGTGATCTCACCACAGTGTAGACTGATGGTGATGATGCATGAGGGACATTACGTGCGGCTCCAAAACTCCAGGTCGTCTTTATTTTCTGAGAAGGTGAGTCTGAAATATATTCATGCTGCTATCTGCACATGCTCGACCGCAAATACACGGACATGAAATATACGCTTTTAATACTCGACGTGTGGTTTTTGTTGCAGTCACTGCATCAATTTCATCAGTTAGTTGGTGTTATTAAATACACATGTGTAATGTGAAAAGTAGGGTTGTATGGAATACCGGTAGTGGTATAGTACCCCGACACTAATGAATCATATTCGGCACTGTTGTTGGTTTTACCAGCAGAGGAGCATGTTCGGCAGCGCACAATAACAGAGTACTTACAAGTCGACACAGTGTGTAGACAGAAAAGAGAGAACGGACTAATTTTGTCTTAAAAACTAAAGATAAAGGTGAAGTTTTAACACTGAAACGCCCTCTGGAAGAGGTGCTTTAAGACATGGCTAGCTCGCTAGCGACTAATGCCCAGGCACAGTCGGCAGTGTTGTAGCTACTTCTAAATCACTAATCCTCACCTCCATGGCGACAAATAAAGTACTTTTCATACAAGTATCAGCCCTGCAGGACAAGGAATAGCGAAACTTGCTTCACTGTACACCGTAGCTCACCGCCGTCACAATGTAAACAAACACCATTGATGGATCTACACCTGACATCCACTGTAATGATACCAAGTACAGGAGTGTATCTAGTCAATATTACTATGATTACATAGTTATTTTTTAGCATGCCAAAATCTTTCATTTTTAAATAATGTATATTATGTTTATAAACTCAGTAAATATGTCCCTGGACACCTGAGGACTTTGAATATGACCAATGTATGATCCTGTAACGACTTGGTATCGGATTGATACCCAGATTTGTGGTATCATCCAAAACTAATCAAACAACAGAAGAATAAGTGTTAGTTACATTTTAACAGAAGTGTAGATAGAACTTGTTAAAAGAGAAAGTGAGCAGATATTAACAGTAAATGAACAAGTAGATTAATAATTCATTTTCTACCGCTTGTCCTTAATAATTTTGACAAAATAATAAAATGGTAAATGACACAATATGTTACTGCATATGTCAGCTACTAAATTAGAAGCCTTTGTTTGTTTACTTACTACTAAAAGACAAGTTGTCTTGTATGTTCACTATTTTATTTAAGGACAAACTTGCAATAAGAAACATATGTTTAATGTATCGTAAGATTTTTTGTTAAACTAAAGCCAATAATGCAATTTTGTTGTTGTCCACTTTATGTAGTAAAGTACCGAAAAGTATCAAAATACATTTTGGTACCAAAATATTGGTATTGGGACAACTGTAGTGAAAAATTCATGCTGGTTTTGCCCAGCAACTTGTTACATTGTATTTAATATTGTTCTTTCATTTAAATCCATCAGTGATAACCTGGCACCTGCACATAGGGCCCTATGGGTGCTTGAGCCCCTGCCCTTTTTTGCCTCGTCTTAAAAAGTGCCCTCTGCCTGTGTGTGTTTTTTTTTTTTGTTTTGTTTTTTCTTTAAACTACATTAATAAATTCCTGTTAGGAATGTAAAAAAGAAAAACAAAACAACAAAAAAGCGCCCATTAACTCCACGTTTTCTTGTAATACCGGGTTGTTTGAGCCTGCGCTTCCGCCAGAGAGAGAGAGAGAGAGAGAGGGCGAGTGAGTGAGTGAGTGAGTGAGTGAGTGAGTGAGTGAGTGAGTGAGAGAGAGAGAGAGAGAGAGGAGAGAGAGCCAACTGCGGCCTGAGGAGACGTGACAGTGGAGCAACTTGAACCTGTGAGTTATGTTCTAGTCGCCGTCCACTTATTCAGCATCTAATATGGGTAATTTTTCAGAAAAACGCTGTATTATTCTATTGTTCAATGTGTCAGCTTCTGTTTTTGCCGGACGTCGGAGCACGGCGCTTCAATTGAGTACGGCACATCTATTCCGCACAGAGCAGAGCGGTAAGTAGTGTACAAAATACAAAACAAAACACCGGGTCAATTTTCAAAATAAAATGCACTGTGTTTACGGCGGATCACATTTCTCTCACAGAAGAGGTTTAGATATAAAGTTTTATTGCGTTTCAGTTGTTTAGTCTGAGCATTAAGTGAGAAAGACCATTAGTTACAACTTGATGGTGTTTTCATCAAGTTAAGGGAAGAAGGACAGATTTCCACATTGCCGTTTTTTCCATTTGGGTATTTATTTATTTATTTTTTTCAAAGTTCATGTTGCACTGTTCAATGTTCAATATTAAAGTGCTTATCTTTAACAATAAATAGCCTAATAATAAACCAGTGTTTTGATGCTTTTCATGTCTTCCAAGCCTATGATAATGTGAACTAACTCATTGTGACAATAATTTATTGACACAAAAGATATGGCAATCACTTTTACCTACAAAGGACACACAGCGAAGTAGTTAGCTTCATATTAGCAAATTTAATTTTACATTAATTTCCATATTGTGTAAAGGACCAAAAAGAAATGTCCTGCCCTTTTCTCACTTTGAGCCACTGCCGCTTTATAATCATGTGCACGTCCTTGGTGATAACCATAAAATTCAAGATAAAATTCAGCTGTCAACGTTTAAAAATAAAATAGTTTGAATCAAATCAAGATTGTATAACCCTACCTACACCCCTATCAAAATTGCAAAATGGTTCATCCCGTCTGGTAGCAACAAACCCGGTGTGGTGTGTTGATCTGCTTTCCATTGCACTACCTGTTTTTTGGAGTTTCGGGAAGGAGTCACTGTCGCACACCTGCAGCCAATTTGGATCACCTGCCAGTCTTCACATTGCCAGTGGATTGTTTGAAGTTTCACTCTCACTAAGGAATCCCGTGTTCATCACTTCTTGTTGACTCCCAGACATTTACCAACTCTGCTCCACTCCTTGTCGAGTGTGTTTTCTGTAACCTCCTCTCCTTTTAAAGTGTGATTTCTGTTTTCTTTCCATTCCTGTTTGAGTGCACCGTTTGTTACTAAATTTTGTATTTTTTGGAACCTCCCAGCAGTCACAAGACGTTGATAAAACGTTGATTACACATAAGGATTTTTTTTTTTTTAACTGACTGTGAAACAACGTTACAAAATAGTTGCATTTGTAAATTGAGAAAATGTTGATGTCTAACGTTGGCTCAACAATGTGGCTTGGGAAATTTCCGTGTTTTCCGGACTATAAGGCGCACACAAAATATATATATATTTATTTTTTTCTCAAAACTCGACAGTGCGCCTTATATTCCGGGTGTGCCTAATGTAAGAAATAAGTTTGGTTGAGCTTACCCACCTCAAAACTACTTTATGTGGTACATAGTGTAATGATACATGTGACCAGTAGATGGCAGTCAGACATGATAGATAAGTGTAGACTGCACAATGATGGCAATATGATTCATGTAAACAACACCAACATTTTAAATGTTCCATTGAAAATATAGAACATTACACACAGCGCTCTAAAACAGGGGTAGGGAACCTGTGGCTCTCGAGCCAGATGTGGCTGTTTTGATGACTGCTCCTGGCTCTCAGATAAATCTTAGCTGACATTGCTTAACACGATAAATTATGAATAATTCCGCTGGTAATCACAGTGTTAAAAATAAAGTTCAAAATAAAACATTCTCATGCATTTTAATCCATTTATCTGTCTTCTACCGCACCTGTTGAAGAAGTCGCATTAATGTTGAGAAGCATTATATTTATTATTGGTTAACTTCAGAATAAAAATGTTATTAAAAAGAGTAAGAGACTTACTATACTCTTAAAAATGTTGGTCTTACTTAAAAATGCACGCATTTATTTGTATCCAGTGTTAAAAAATATTATATGGCTCTCACGGAAATACATTTTAAAATATTTGGCTTTCATGGCTCTCTCAGCCAAAAAGGTTCCCGACCCCTGTTCTAAAATCTATCAAAATATTTTAGTACAACGTTGGTAAGCTACGAAGCCGCACCGCTTGATGGATTGTCGGTGCATTAAACAAAAGTATTATTATGGTGTGTGTATAAGGTAAAACATATTATCTGGCGTTTTGTTTCGCATTATTATGCAAAAGAAACTTTTCTTACCTTCTGGTACCTGCTGATCTGGATTTGGGATCTGCATGAATCCTGAAAAATTATGAGGATCCGCCTTTGTAGTCCGTGCCGACCTTGGCTCAAAAAAGGTTAAAAAACACTGAAGTGTTTTCAATTTAGAAAAAAATATAAAAAATATGACTCCTTTAATGCGCCCTTTAATCCGGTGTGCCTAATACATGAAAAAAGATGAAAAATAGACCATGCATCGGCAGTGCGATTTATAATCTGGTGTGCCCTATGGTCCGTAAAATACGGTACCGAATTTCAATGATCAAATCAATGTCACAACCTGGCATTGAATAAACGTTGTCAAAAAGCATGTTGTTTCAACATTGTATTTGTGTTGTAGTATATTGGTTGGAAAATGACCAAAATTCAATGGTCAAATTAACGTTAAAACCCAAAATCGTCAACCTTAGGTCTGAGTTGCTCAACGTCAGGGCCTAGGTCAACAAGTACTCAACGATGTTTTAATGTCTTGTGCCTGCTGGGCTGTCACTCGCTGCATTGAGGTTCCTCACACCCAGCATGGAACACCTCAATGTTCTCTCAACACAGACGTCATAATGTCATCAAAGCTCACATTTATGGATTCACACGCAGCACCGATCTTTGGGAACCAGGATGAGGTGGTAGAAAAAAGGTAAAATATATAAACATAGCATCAGACAAAGTTTTGTTTAAGTTTCACTTTTGCATCCCAC
Source organism: Nerophis ophidion (assembly GCF_033978795.1). Lineage (NCBI taxonomy): Eukaryota > Metazoa > Chordata > Actinopteri > Syngnathiformes > Syngnathidae > Nerophis > Nerophis ophidion. The sequence continues at coordinate 29,405,073 of NC_084630.1, forward strand.
AGCACATAATTGTGGTGCATTCAAGGAACCTTGATTAAAAAGAGGCGTTACGAGTATTTATACGGCCACCCTCAGTGTGACCTGTATGGCTGTTGACCAAGTATGCATTGCATTTACTTATGTGTGCGTAAAATCCGCATATATTGTGTGATTGGACCGGCACGCTGTTTGTATGGAGGAAAAGCGAACAGGTTGTAGAGGATGCTAAAGGCAGTGCCTTTAAAGACCTACTGAAATGAGATTGTCTTATTTAAACAGGGATAGCAGGTCCATTCTATGTGTCATACTTGATCATTTCGCGATATTGCCATATTTTTGCTGAAAGGATTTAGTAGAGAACATCGTCGATAAAGTTCGCAAATTTTGGTCGCTCATAAAAAAGCCTTGCCTGTACCAGAAATAGCAGAACATGTGCGTGTGACTTCACTGGTTGTAGAGCTCCTCACATCCGCATATAGTGTACAATCATGGACACCAGCAGTAAGAGCGATTCGGACCAAGAAAACGAAGATTTTCCCATTCATTTGAGCGAGGATGAAAGATTTGTGGATGAGGATAGTGAGAGTGAAGGACTAAAGAAAAAAAAAGAGAGGGCAGGTGTGGGCGATTTAGATATTATTAGACACATCTACTGGGATAATTATGGAAAATCCCTTAATTTTTTATTGTGTTACTCGTGTTTAAGTGAGATTATATAATCATACTTGAAAGTCGGAGGGGTGTGGTGACCGCCAGTGTCTGTGAGGGAAGCCACGTTTCTCGACGAGGCGAAGCAAAGGCAGCCGTTGGGGCCAGGCTGAGCTTTTTTTCCTTTCCTCGACGGTGGAAGCATGCCACATTCGGGGGTGGCCGGGTCGGAGGAGGCCAGAGAGTCGCAGCTGCCTCTTTGAGAGGTGCACGAGGAACGACGCAAGCTCCGCTCATGTCTACGGTAAGAGCCGACTTATTACCACAATTTTCTCACTGAAACCTGCCGGTTGACATGTGGTGGAGAACCATGTTCGCTTGACCGCTCTGTTCCATAGTAAAGCTTCACCTTCGGGAATGTAAACAAGGAAACACCGGCTGTGTTTGTGTTGCTAAAGGCTGCCGCAATACACCGCTTCCCACCTACATCTTTCTTCTTTGACGTCTCCAATATTAATTGAACAAATTGCAAAAGATTCAGCAACACAGATGTCCAGAATACTGGGATCGGGCTGGAACAAAATGTCCGCTACAATCCGAGACGTCACGCACACGCGTCATCATACCGACGTTTTCAACAAGATACTACGCGCGAAATTTAAAATTGCAATTTAGTAAACTAAAAAGGCTGTATTGGCATGTGTTGCAATGTTAATATTTCATCATTGATATATAAACTATCAGACTGCGTGGTCGGTAGTAGTGGGTTTCAGTAGGCCTTTAAGGCACGCCCCAAATATTTTTGTCCGGGTGGAATTCGGGAGAAATTCGGGAGAATGGTTGCCCCGGGAGATTTTCAGGAGCGGCTCTGAAATTCAGGAGTCTCCCGATAAAATCATGAGGGGTGGAAAGTATGGTCTACATGCATTTCTTATGTGTGAGTGCCATCTACTGGTCACACATTACACCGAGTACCAAATAAAATTTCTTCGAGGTCGGTAAGCACAAGCAAAAGTATGCCGTACATTAGGCGCACTGTCGATTTCTGAGCAAGTGAAAGGATTTTTGTAACGCTTATCTGGCATTGGGGGTGGCATGGCGTAGTAGGGTAGAGCGGCCGTACCAGAAACCTGAGGGTAGCAGGTTCGCTTCCCACCTATTGACATCCAAATCTCTGCCGTTGTGTCATTGGGCAGGACACTTCACCCTTGTACTGGTGAATGAATGATGAATGAATGATTGGTGGTGGTCGGAGGGGCCGTGGCTACAAATGTAGCTTACCACCACCAGATGTGAATGAATGATGGGTTCCCACTTCTCTGTGAGCGCTTTGAGTATCTATCAATAGACAAGCGCGATATGAATTTAATGCATTATTATCATTATTATTATTGCGGCTATGCGGTTGCGTTCTCTCGTTGATGCAGACGGAATGGACACAGCGGGAAGGTGAAAGTGAATTATATTCATATAGCGCTTTACATAGTGAAACCCAATATCTAAGTTACATTTAAACCAGTGTGGGTGGCACTGGGAGCAGGTGGGTAAAGTGTCTTGCCCAAGGACACAACGGCAGTGACTAGGATGGCGGAAGCCGGAATCGAACCTGCAACCCTCAAGTTGCTGGCACGGCCGCTCTACCAACCGAGCTATGCCGCCCCATAGGTAAGAAAGGAAGATTTATTTTAAACTACAAAACAAACTAAAACAGAAATACTTGCACAAACCAACAGAACTAGGATGAGAGCTAGAAAAAACTAATGACGCTAGCATGTGAGCTAGGGAAATAAACAAACGAAGAAATAGCTTGGAAGCTAACGTACACAAAGTCTTTACCACAAGCGGGGATAGCGACGTCACATGTTGCATTAAATGCATATTAGACTGCGAGAGCGAATGACAAAAAAGGGCAGGCTTAAATCGAGACAAAAATTAGGAGGCAGGTGCGCGTCAAAAACACAAGGCAGGTGACACTAATACGTAACTATGACAACAGAACAAAACAGGAAGTGCCAACAGGAACTAAGGAAGACAAAATAACATAACAAAACCAGAATATGCCATGATCCATGTAGCGGATCATGTCAATTTTAAGTGCGCCTTATAGTCCGAAAAATACGGTACATATTAAATCTTTCTTTTTTTATTTTGCATATACAAATACATACTGAGTTGTGTATTTTGGGTGGTGAAGTTTGGTTAAGGGTGAGGACCTTTCAGGAGTCTAATAATAGGTCAATAATAAGCCAAATTAAAGACCAAAATAGGGCCACATACACAATACTTGTTTAGGTCCACACAAAGTCTATAGAGCAGGGGTAGGGAACCTATGGCTCTAGAGCCAGATGTGGCTCTTTTGATGACTGCATCTGGCTCTCAGATAAATCTTAGCTGACGTTGCTTAACACGGCAAGTAATGAATAATTCCGCTGGTAATCACAGTGTCAAAAATAACATTCAAAATATTAAAAATTCTCATGCATTTTATTCCATGCAGAATACCTATCAAGTATTCTGCATGGAATACCTGATAGGTATTCCACAGGTGCAGGTATACTACTGCACCTGTTCAAGAAGTCACATTAATGGTAAGAAGTATTTTATTTATTGTTGGTTAGCTTCAGAATAACAATGTTATTAAAAAGAAGAATAATAATAATGGATTAGATTTGTGAATTGTGAAGTGAATTATATTTATATAGTGCTTTTTCTCTAGTGACTCAAAGCGCTTTACATAGTGACACCCAGTATCTAAGTTACATTTAAACCAGTGTGGGTGGCACTGGGAGCAGGTGGGTAAAGTGTCTTGCCCAAGGACACAATGGCAGTGACTAGGTTGGCAGAAGCGGGAATCGAACCTGCAACCCTCAAATTGCTGGCACGGCCACTCTACCAACCGAGCTATACCGGTTTATATTTATATATATATTTATATTTATATCGCGCTTTTCTATGGTTATATACTCAAAGCGCTCACAGAGAAGTGGGAACCCATCATTCATTCACACCTGGTGGTGGTAAGCTACATCTGTAGCCACAGCTGCCCTGGGGTAGACTGACGGAAGCGTGGCTACCAGTTTGCGCCTACGGCCCCTCCGACCACCACCAATCATTCATTCATCATTCATTCACCGATGTGAGCGGCACCGGGGGAAAAGGGTGAAGTGTCCTGCCCAAGGACACAACGGCAGCGACTTTGATGTCCATAGGTGGGAAGCGAACCTGCAACCCTCAGGTTTCTGGCATGGCCGCTCTACCCACTACGCCATACCGCCCCAAGGAATAAGAGACTTATTGTCAGGCTTTCCCCTGACAATTTGTCTGTTTTAGTTTTTTTCCTCTGCATTTGTCTGTCTCCTCTGTGTGTTTAGTATTTCCTGTCCTTAGTTCCTGTCTAGTGCTCTTATTTTGTCAGCTTCCTATCCTGTTCCCTGAGTGTTGTGTTCCTCCTCAGCTGCGGCTGATTGGCACCTGGCCACACCTGTTGCCAATCAGCCTGCTCCTATTTGTACCTGCTTTGTCTTGTGTCAGTTGCTGGATCATTGTATTGTCATTCGGACTTGTCGTTGCCATATGTTGCTCTTGTCGTGTCGATGTGATTCTTTTCAGCTATTACCTGCCGTGCTACATTTTGTCCTGGTCGTCGTAGCGGTAAGCTGTTCTTGTTAGCCATTAGTTTAATGGCTTAAGCATTTAAGTCTCACTTTAAAACTCATTTGTATACTCTAGCCTTTAAATAGACCTGCTTTCTAGACCAGTTGATCTGCCGCTACATTTCTTTTTCTCCTCTGTCCCCCTCCCTTGTGGAGGGGGTTCGGTCCGATGACCATGGATGAAGTACTGGCTGTCCAGAGTCGAGACCCAGGATGGACCGCTCGTCGGGACCCAGGATGGACCGCACGCCTGTGTATCGGTTGAGGACATCTCTACGCTGCTGATCCTCCTCTGCTTGGGATGGTTTCCTGTGGACGGGACTCTCGCTACTGTATTTGATCCGCTTTGAACTGAACTCTCGCGGCTGTGTTGGAGCCACTATGGATTGAATTTTCACAGTATCATGTTAGACCCGCTCGACATCCATTGCTTTCGGTCCCCTAGAGGGGGGTTGCCCACATTTGAGGTCCTCTCCAAGGTTTCTCATAGTCATCATTGTCACTGGCGTCCCACTGGGTGTGAATTCTCCCTGCCCTTATGTGGGTTCTTCTGAGGATGTCGTAGTCGTAATGGTTTGTACAGTCCTTTGAGACATTTGTGATTTAGGGCTATGTAAATAAACATTGATTGATTGATTGATAGTTATTTCCAGTTTTTCTGTTTGCTATCCTCTAGCTTCCATGCTAAAGTTCCTTTTTGTTTTCTAGCTTCCAGTGCTAGCTCCCTTAGTTTGTTATTCCGCCCACGTGCATAATTTTTGTTTGTTCTTGTTCTATTATTTATATCAAACAATGTCTTCATATTTATGCCTGCCGCCGTCTCTGCATCATGGGGTTCATCACCAACTAACTGTGACACTTATTATTCTCTAAAAATGTAGGTGTTACTTAAAAATGCACGCGTTTAGTTGTAATCAGTCAAAAAAAAAAAATTATGTGGCTCTCACGGAAATACTTTAAAAAATATTTGGCTTGTATGGCTCTCTCAGCCAAAAAGAATCCCGACCCCTGCTATAGGGCCTGCATTTTATATAATAACTTTTGTCAAAAAGTGGGACATGAACCGAAGTACCACAGAGGAAAGTGTCATGTTAGAATGCAAAAAGTATTACAACTTAAAATTCACAAGTACATTAAAAAAAAAAAAACATGTATTTATAAAGATCGAGAGAAAGATGAAAGTAGAACCGACTGAAAAACATTAAGTGGTTTGATTTACAGAGGACCACTCGACTTTCTTTCTTCCCTGTTTTTTTTTTTTTTTTTTCTTAGTCCTCTCACTACCAGGTCTGCACAGCTGTTTGCGAGCCGGGGTCTTTCTCCAGAGCCCAGATGAAAGAGCTGCCATAAGCAGGCCTGCAGGTAGGTCTGTTAAAGCCATCGCCGTGGCTGTCCACTGCCCACCGCATGAAGTGAAAAAGGTAAAAGGGAAACAAACAAAAAAAAGGAGACGATGGAGAATATAGAGGGTGAGAATGAAAACGAGGACTCTGTTAAAACAGATGGACAGAGAGAATGTTGAGGGGAGAATGAGGGATCGAAGCAGAAAAATATGAAGATGGCGCCATGGAGGAAAGTAGCGAAAGGGGGGTTGGCGGCGGGAGGATGGGGGAAGGGGGGGGGGGGGGGTAGAGGGGCGGATACCTGTTCTCAGTCAGCCCAGACCTCCCGCCTCCTCACCACCCCCGATACCAGGAATGATGTCTGCTTTTATTGACTTTGTTAAAGCGTTTTCAATGCTGCTTCCAATGTGTTTACAAGATTGTAAATCATGGTCCGTGCACGGTGGGGGCCGGGGGGGGGGCCCAAATATAGGAGGAAACATCGAAGGAACACTTTGGATCGGGCCAACAACAACTTCATGTAACACACGCACCTTTTCTACCTCTGTGGGGCCCTTTGTCTTCATCACCATCATCATCATCATCATCATCGCAGACATGACAAGTGGTACCCGATGACTTCACTGTGGTTACATGCACAACGTATTGATTACATCCGTTTTCTATACTCCCGTCCAAAGGCAAAACCTAGTAACTCACGTCTAGCTGATTTTGAGAAAACAAAGGAAAACCAGTCTATCTTGATGCTGTCTTACAAAGATCTACAAAGGGATCAAAGGTATGGATGTTTTCTTGAGCTTTCGTTTTCTTGCCAATTGAGCCATGGATTGAATCTGCTCTCGTGATCGTGTGCCCTTTCTCCAGATATTTTATCACAATCTCGGGTGGGCCCCATTCTGCGTTTGCAGATTGGGCAAGAGCCGTGTACAGCGTCCAGTTTTTATTTTGACCTCCACAGTTATCTGCCCAAAAGAGTATGCAAGGGGAAGAATCAAGAACAATACTTTAAAGGGGAACATTATCACCAGACCTATGTAAGCGTCAATATATACATTGATGTTGCAGAAGAAAGACCATATATTTCATTAACCGATTTCCGAACTCCAAATGGGTGAATTTTGGCGAATTAAACGCCTTTCTGTTTATTGCTCTGGTGGCGATGACATCAGAACGTGACGTCACCGAGGTAACACAGCCGCCATTTTTATTTTCTACACATTACACACACGGGTCTCAGCTCTGTTATTTTCCGTTTTTTTGACTATTTTTTGGAATCTTGGAGACATCATGCCTCGTCGGTGTGTTGTCGGAGGGTGTAACAACACGAACAGGGAGGGATTCAAATTGCACCGAAGATGCGAAAGTGTCTGCCGCCAGACCCCCATTGAATGTGCCAGAGTGTCTCCACATTTGACCGGTGATGACAGACATGGCACAGAGATGTATGGATAACCTACAGATGCATTTGCAACGATAAAGTCAACGAAATCACAAAGGGGAGTTTTGTTGTTGACTTATGTGCTAATCAGACATATTTGATTGCGACGTGACTGCCAGCTAATCAATGCTAACATGCTACGCTAATCGATGCTAACATGCTATTTACCGGCGATGAAAGACATGGCACAGAGATGTATGGATAACCTGCAGATGCATTTGCAATGATAAAGTCAACGAAATCAGACATTATTTGGTCGCGGCGTGACTGCCAGCTAATCAATGCTAACATGCTATTCACCGGTGGTGCTAAAGCAGACATGGCACAGAGATGTATGGATAACCTGCAGATGCATTTGCAACTACATTACGTTTCCTTCCACCCACATTTAATGCAAAAAAAACACTTACCAATCGACAGATTTAAGTTGCTCCCTTATCACAAAATGCGAAAGTCCTGATCGTTTGGTCCGCACATTTTACGGGCGATGCTAACGCAGCTATTCGGCCATGCTATGGCTATGAATAGCGTCAATTGCTATTCGCTCAATAGCTTCAGTTTCTTCTTCAATACTTTCATACTCCAACCATCTGTTTCAATACATGCGTAATCTGTTGAATCGCTTTAACCGCTGAAATCCGAGTCTGAATCCGAGCGAATGTCGCTATATCTTGCTGTGGTATTCCCATTGTTTGTTTACATTGGCAGCACTGTATGACGTCACAGGAAAATGGATAGTGGTTTCGAAGATAGCGAAAATAAGGCACTTTAAAGCTTTATTTAGGGATATTCCGGGACCGGTAAAATTTTGAAAAAAAATTCAAAAAATACAACAAGCCACTGGGAACTGATTTTTATTGTTTTTAGTCCTTTTGAAATTTCGATAATGTTCCCTTTTAATGAAGGTGCTTGCAACGTCCTGGGCCAATCTTCCAAATATCCCCTCGTGCCATAATATAACATAATCTGGTTGACCGTCGGCCCCCATTCGTGCAAATGTCTCATTAAAGACAATAAGGCGACTGACAAAGAAGCTCCGATTGGTCCCTTGAGATACTAGGTTTTTCTGTTGTATCTACGCGGTTATGTGGTAGTTGCTAGGTCCTGCCATGCGCGTGACAGCTTACTTACGGAACAAATTACAATATCGCATACACTAATGTAAACCATATCACCTAGGAACTCCAAAATTATTATCAGCTCAGTTTTGACCAAAATTGAGTTACTGGGTTTTGCCTTTGGACGAGAGTATACCAGTGTTTCTCAACCTTTTTTCAGTGATGTACCCCCTGTGAACCTTTTTTTTTTAATTCAAGTACCCCCTAATCAGAGCAAAGCATTTTTGGTTGAAAAAAGGAGATAAAGAAGTAGAATACAGCACTATGTCATCAGTTTCTGATTTATTAAATTGTATAACAGTGCAAAATATTGCTCTTTTGTAGTGGTCTTTCTTGAACTAAAAAAAGATGTGAAAATAACAAAAAAATTATTGAAAAATAAACAAGTGATTCAATTATGAATAAAGATTTCTATACATAGAAGTAATGATCAACTTAAAGTGCCCTCTTTGGGGATTGTAATAGAGATCCATCTGGATTCATCAACTTAATTCTAAACATCTCTTCACAAAAAAATAAATCTTTAACCTCAATATTTATGGAACATGTGTTGCCTTTGAGACGCATTTTGAATGCGCGAGTTGTCACCCCCAGATGCTGCAGGACTCGGACAGGCAGGACAGCAGGTAAGAACTAGTTTAATATAAAAATGACAAAAAAAACACTTGACAAAAAGTAAAGAAAAGGCGTGCCTACCCACGGGAAGTTAAATGCTAATGGTTAGCAAGAAGTTCAAAGTGTTCAAAGTAGCACGTGCCGAGCGCGCGGAACCTAAGGCAGGACTTAGCAAGGTAAATACAAAAGCAGAATACCAGACGTGACTGTTGCGAGGATCAAACAAAACATCTAGGCAGAACTAAGGTAGCAGGTCAATTTAAATACTAAAACAATAATCATAAGCAGGTGTGCGTCAGAAAGTCAGTGCAGGTGGAGCAAATGAAGTCGCCATGGTGATGAATACAAACAAGGAAGTGCTCAAACAAAGTCAAAAGTCCACGTAACACACGATCCGGACAGCGGATCGTGACAACATGTCCACAAAAAATCTAGCTGTCAACACTGAATATTGCATTGTTGCATTTCTCTTCACAGTTTATGAACTTACATTCATATTGTGTTGATGTATTATTCAATAAATATATTTATAAAGGATTTTTGAATTGTTGCTATCTTTAGAATAATTTTTTTAAATCTCACGTACCCCTTGGCATGCCTTCAAGTACCCCCAGGGGTACGTGTACCCCCATTATAGAAACCACTGTTCCATACCCCTCATTAGGGTCAAGGGTAAGGGACTTCAGGTACACCCTAGACTGGTACACAGAGGGCAGTTTGGTCTCAAATTAACCTACTGTATTTTCCGGACCAAAGGCGCACCGGATTATAACATGCACTGCCGATGAATGGTCTATTTTTGATATTTTTTCATATATAAAGCCCACCGGATTATATGGCGCATTAAGTAAAAGTTAAAGGCCTACTGAAACCCACTACTACCCACCACGCAGTCTGATAGTTTATATATCAATGATGAAATATTAACATTGCAACACATGACAATACGGCCGGTTTAGTTTACTAAATTGCAATTTTAAATTTCATGGTAAAACATAGAGGACATTTTGTTCCAGCAGCGTTCACAGCTATAAGTCGTCTCTTTTCATCGCAAAATTCCACAGTATTCTGGACATCTGTGTTGCTGAATCTTTTGCAATTTGTTCAATGAATAATGGAGACGTCAAAAAAGAAAGCTGTAGGTGGGAAGCGGTGTATTGTGGCCGCCTTTAGCAACACAAACACAGCCGGTGTTTCATTGTTTACAGTCCCGAAAGGTGACTGTTAAGCTTTACTATGGAACAGAGCGGTCAAGCGAACGCGGTTGGATTGGACCACACACACAAAGTACAGTGTATTATGCAGCGATCATTTCGAAAGATCGTGTTTCGAAGAGGGTCCCTTGCGAAAGGCAGAGATGTGCATCGCCACCACCCGTCGACTGGTGCTGAAGAAAGGTGCGGGTACAACCATATAATCTCACTAAAACACTAGTAACACAATATGCAGATATGGGATTTTCAAGAATTATCCTAGTAAATTTGTTTAATAATATCTGAATCGCTCCGACTGTATAGTCTTTTTTTAATTTGATTTTTTTCTAGTCCTTCACTCTCACTTTCCTCATCCACAAATCTTTCATCCTCGCTCAAATTAATGGGGAAATCGTCGCTTTCTCGGTCCAAATCGCTCTCGCTGCTGGTGGCCATGATTGTAAACAATGGTCAGATGTGAGGAGCTCCACAACCCGTGACGTCATTCGCATATTGTCTGCTACTTCCTGTACAGGTTAGGCTTTATTATAAGCACCAAAACTTGCGAATTTTATCGTCGATGTTCTCTACTAAATTCTTTCAGCAAAAATATGGCAATATCGTGAAATGATCAAGTATGACACATAGAATGGACCTGCTATCCCCGTTTAAATAAGAACATCTCATTTCAGTAGGCATTTAAAGTACCAATGATTGTCATACACACACTAGATGTGGTGAAATTTGTCCTCTGCATTTGACCCATCACCCTTGATCACCTCCTGGGAGGTGAGGGGATCAGTGATCGCCCGGGAATCATTTTGGGCGATTTAACCCCCAATTCCAACCCTTGATCCTAAGTGCCAAGCAGGGAGGTAATGGGTCCCCTTTTTATAGTCTTTGGTATGACTCGGCCGGGGTTTGAACTCACAACCTATGGATCTCCAACCAATAGGCCACTGAGTAGGTTATAGTGTCATGTAAAATAATCCTTTTGCATGTTCATCATTTTGCAGAATCGAGTGCCCAAATAAAGAATCCCATGTGTGGGTAACTCAGTCTCTGTGATTTCTTTATTGAATATAATTGCATAACAGGCCACAATGGGGCCCAAAAAAATTGCAAGTACCAGCATTTTGATAAATAAGCTAACAATTCTAAAAGATAAAAAAAGTACATATTTTCTCCACTCCCCCTTCCTTCTCCACTCATCACCACATGTGCCACAAGAGTCTTCAAAAAAGGTGTTTTGCGTTCAAAGGTGGCGACTTGTCCAGGGTGTACACCGCCTTCCGCCCAAATGCAGCTGAGATAGGCTCCAGCACCCCCCGCGACCCTAAAAGGGACAAGCTGTAAAAAATGGATGAATGGATGGATTTATTTTCTTTTCTGCTCTGCCCCCCTCTCAATTGTAGAGGGGGGGGGCACAGGTCCGGTGGCCATGGGTGAAGTGCTGGCTGTCCATAGTCGGCACCCGAAGTGGACCACTCGCCTTTGCATCGGTTGGGGACATCTCTGCGCTGCTGACCCGTCTCCGCTTGAAATGGTCTCCTGCTGGCCCCACTATGGATTGGACTCTCACTATTATGTTAGATCTACTATGGACTGGACTTTCACAATATTATGCTAGATCCGATCGATGTCCATTGCACGGGTCTCCCCTAGAGAGAGGGGGGGGGGGGGGGTTCGACATCTGTGGTCCTCTCCAAGGTTTCTCATATTCATCCCACTGGGTTGAGTTTTTCCTTGCCCTGATGTGGGATCTGACCCGAGGATGTCGTTGGGACTTGTGCAGCCCTTTGAGACACTTGTGATTTAGGGCTATATAAATAAACATTCATTGATTGATTGATTTTATTGATTATTAGGACCCAAACAGCGGAGCAAGCACCACATGTGCGATGCAAAGTATTGCAAGGGGTCCTATTAAAATTGTTTTGGGTTCTGTTGGGGTTTTTCCTATCTGTACGGATGCCTTTTTTGAGGCCATTAACTTGCACGAAAAGTCCCCAGATTTTGCAGGCACGTCTAGGATGGCAAAAATAAATTATTTTGGGTGTCCAGGGTGTACCCTGCCTTCCGCCCGATTGTAGCTGAGATAGGCGCCAGCGCCCCCCGCGACCCCGACTAGGGAAAAAGCGGTAGAAAATGGATGGATGGATGGAGTCTCTATTATTAAAAATAAAAATTGGTTCACTCGCACCACCTTTAAATTGAATAAAATTAGCCCCTCCTACCAGTTTCACACATTGACAGAAAAACCACAGGGGACATCTAACATGACGGGACGCACATAAAAGTCTCAGGAACCCATACCTGAAAACCGACATCTTCCATTTTGTTGGCTTAAAAAAGGGGTCATACTTTAATGAAAAGCCCTTTTGGCACGCCAAGCATCTGAAGTAAGATAGGTCGGATAAGACAGGATGGACTTTATTTATACCAAAATGGGTAAATGATATGGTTGCGATGCAGATACAAAATGTCCACAAAAAATTTGATTAAAAAAACACAGAAAACAAAAGACAAACATCAGAGAACACAAACGACATAAAAGGCATTAAAAGAGCACAGAGCTGATGCAACCAGTTGCCACTTCAGTGGCGCCATTTCCACATACATCTACAAAAGTAAATCAAACGAAAAACCAAAAATGTACCAATTTATAATACATATTGTGCACATTAAATTGGACCATACATAGACAACAAAACAAATCAAAACAAAAACACAATTTCAGGACCCACATACACAGTGGTGGCCTCTGCAGTCTGCTAGGATGGGGGAAACACTGCCATAGAAATGAACAGACCCAATAAAGCAACCAGGACTCTGTCCAATGCAGCCCACTCTCGGCCAGTGTCCAGTCTGCGCGGACAAACGAGAATCCCTCCAGAGAGACCAAAGCATCCTCAGCTAGCACTCCGTGAAGGCAGTCTATGTGGATCCCTAACGCCAGCTCCGCAGCCCCGTCCCTTTTTCCGCTTCTCTTCCGGCCACCCCGGTTGTGGCAGGGAAGCCAGCAGCTGGTCTCTGGTGCAAACATTGCCATAGCCGAAAGGCTTCCTCAAGACAAATCAAAAAATTCACAAAAAAGGGCCAAAACCCCCACAAAAGTCATGAAAGTCCCTGTTGCGCAGCCCTGAAGGGCCCCAACTAAAAGGCAAAAAAGGACAGGAAATTTAGAGGGAAAGCGAAAGAAGAATATACAAAAGCACAGAGCTCCTGCAACTAGCAGCCACTACAGCGCCACCAGACGGAGGAACAGTCTTTTTCCGGAAGTTGTTAGACTGCTGAACTCCGATGGTGCTCTGCGAGAAACATTTAACTTGCACGAGTGTCCCAACTGTGATAAACTTGTCATGATCCGTTGCCCGGATCATTTTTTGTTTAGTTGAAGACTCCCTTAGTTCTGTTTTTCAGCACACCTGGGTTTGTGTTTTCTTGGTTGCCATGGGTGCTGATTATTTTTTCCTGCCTCTGATTAGTGTTTGAGACGCTCAGCTGCTCCCGGGCACTAATCAGAGAGCTATTTATTCCTGCTTTCCGCCACACTCATTCTGGCTGTCATGTTTGTTTCCCGCAACACCTACATTCCATGATTCTGGCTTTCTTTTTGTCTATGCTAAGCTTTTCCGTTAGCTTTGCCATAGCACACTTTTCTGTTTATTTGTATTTTCCTGAATTTATGTATTCTAGACTGATTTGTAAAGAATAAATAATTCTTTATAAATTCACCCTGCCTACAGAGTTCCGTCTGCATCCTGGGAAAACGATAAATAAATAAATGGGTTGTACTTGTATAGCGCTTTTCTACCTTCAAGGTACTCAAAGCGCTTTGACACTACTTCCACATTTACCCATTCACACAAACATTCACACACTGATGGAGGGAGCTGCCATGCAAGGCGCCAACCAGCACCCATCAGGAGCAAGGGTGAAGTGTCTTGCTCAGGACGTCAACGGACGTGACGAGGTTGGTTCTGGGTGGGATTTGAACCAGGGACGCTCGGGTTGCGCACGGCCACTCTCCCCACTGCGCCACGCCTTTACATGCGGACCCGCCGTAACAGAACAGGGTTTTTATTTGCTGCCATTGTTTTTACATTTTATTTGTACTACACAACAACAATCTATTTTATTTTTGTGTTAATTTTATGCTATTTCAATGCTATGCATTTATATATATATATATATGTATATATATGTGTATATATATATATATATATATATATATATATATATATATATATATGTGTGTGTGTGTATGTGGGAAAAATCACAAGACTATTTCATCTCTACAGAACTGTTTCATGAGGGGTTCCCTCAATCATCAGGAGATTTGATTGAGGGAACCCCTCACGAAACAGTCCTGTAGAGATGAAGTAGTCTTGTGATTTTTCCCAAACATACATATTGCACTCTACCACGGTATCAAGCACTATTCTCTGGATAATCCAATCAAGACCAATATATATATATATATATATATATATATGAAGTACCACCTCAGAAAACACTTGGCTCTTCAAGTCATCATCGGCGGTCACTCGGATGAGTATGACGATCCTCCTGGTAGGGGTGTTTACCTTAAATAGAGGATGCCTATGCATGACTTGTTTAACGTGGGGAGACTGGTGCACAGTCACCAAATGATCATTGACAGATCCGGGTCAAGGTCCAGTGGCATGGAATCCAAGACGACTGGACCCTTTTCTGTTGCAGCCTTCATCCGCCAACACAGCCGTTGAGGTCTTGAGTTGTTATTTTCCCATAACTGAGCCCACATGGATTTGGGGGTGCCTTCTTCTGCCGTCGCAGCCGTCGTGGTGGTTCATACATCTACTGTCTTCCGCCTGCTCCGCCGTTGAGGTCTTCACCATATCCCTGGCTAGGGGGCAGTCAGGTACTAGGCCTTTGCCAAGGGCCACCTGGGGTAACAGTAGTAAAGGGGTTAACCTCCTAGTGCCCCAAGACCCCATAGAGGAGCCTCCACTGCCAGATGCACTTTAACGTCATGCCCAGGACAGGCTCTCTAAGTACCACCGTAATGACCAACAGTAAAATACAGTAGAGTAGTAGGCTGAAGTATTCATCTAAAACAAGGCATAGTAGAAGCATTTAAGTCTCACCTTAAAACTCATTTGTATACTCTAGCCTTTAAATAGACCTCCTTTTTAGACCAGTCGATCTGCCGCTTCTTTTCTTTTTCCCCTCTGTGACCCGGGAGGGGGTCCGGTCCGATGACCATGGATGAAGTACTGGCTGTCCAGAGTCAGGACCCAGGATGGACCGCTCGTCGGGACCCAGGATGGACCGCTCGTCGGGACCCAGGATGGACCGCTCACCTGTGTATCGGTTGGAGACATCTCTACGATGCTGATTCGACTCCACTTGGGATGGTTTCCTGTGGATGGGACTCTCGCTGCAGTCTTGGATCCGCTTTGAACTGAACTCTCGCGGCTGTGTTGGAGCCACTATGGCTTGAAGTTTGACAGTATCATGTTAGACCCGCTCGACATCCATTGCTTTCGGCCCCCTAGAGGGGGGGTGGGGGGGGGGGGGGTTGCCCACATATGAGGTCCTCTCCAAGGTTCTCATAGTCATCATTGTCACTGGCGTCCCACTGGGTGTGAGTTCTCCTTGCCCACTGGGTGTGAGTTTTTCTTGCCCTTATGTGGGTTCTTCCGAGGATGTCGTAGTCGTAGTGGTTTGTACAGTCCTTTGAGACATTTGTGATTTAGAGCTGTATAAATAAACATTGATTGATTGATTGATTGATATATTTACTATTTTTGGCCGCTGTAACATTACTCACAGTTCGAACAGTAACATTGTATTTGAATATAGAAATATAATACACTAAACACTTAAGTTATTTATTGGCGTACCACTACAGAAGTTTTGAGATTCACTGTCCTGTTGTAATGAAAATATTGTGTACATACTTCACATCATTCTCGTGGTACTCATTGGACTAAATCTGGGACCTTGGATACTAAACTTTATGCCATCTCCTGCGTCTCATGTACAGTTGTGATCAAAATTATTCAACCCCCACACATATTTGGTGTTTTAGCAAGTTTTACATTTATTCCGTATTTTGTGTATAGTCATATCAATAAAGATGCATTGCAACTGTAGGATTATAAACTGTAGGATTATAAAATTCCTTGCATACTTGATAGCTCCATTGTGGTCCTTGCCGTTTTATGTTGTGGTCTTCACTAAGCATCCGTAGCACAATTCATAGTAGTGTCAGGTGTCACCCTGTGGGATACGGCAACTCCACTAGTGGAAATAAACATTTGGCCAGAGAGGCTTTGGTTCACTTGCATGGTCTGGGTTGAGTCCAGGTGTCTAAAGGGAACTAAAACCAATGGACACTTTTATTCCAGATGTCACAAAAGAAACCAGATTGTTCAATAACAGAGAGGTGATGCTGGCCTGATGCGTTCTCTTGCGGTTGTCCCTGGCGGTGTCATTCAGAGGAATTGTTTTCCAGTGCCTGGAATATTTTCCTAATTCACAGCGGGCATGCCTAGAAATGTCAATACGTTGTCCCCCATCTATCCCCTTACCGGGTCGACTTACTTATTTGGTGGCTCTGATGTGATAAATGCTTGGTGCGGTTGACCACAACTTTAGTATTTGTCTTCATAGAGTGAGGATATCCAAACTTCACTCTCCTTCAAACATCCAAGTTAGTAAGCTGATATGAATATGGGCTGTCTCATTGTCATTGCCTTGTCTTTGCCACCAGGTCCTATTACTTTGCAATGAATCAAATTTTATGTCTCTCACTCACACCGCAAATGACAAACGGGAGTCGTTCAGACTTTAACTATTAGTACAATAGAAGCACTCAAATCCAGCTCTAGCAATACAAGGACACCAGTCATTAGTTGGGAATTGTCTTTGTTTTTTATTCTTAAAAAAATTCGAAACAAATTTGTTAAAAGAGAAAGTAATTATATGGATGGAGTGCCATCTCCGGGTTGGGGAGGAGACCCTGCCCCAAGTGGAGGAGTTCAAGTACCTGGGAGTTTTGTTCACGAGTGAGGGAAGAGTGGATTGTGAGATCGACAGGCGGATCGGTGCGGCATCTTCAGTAATGCGGACGTTGTACCGATCCGTTGTGGTGAAGAAGGAGCTGAGCCGGAGGGCAAAGCTCTCACTTTACCGGTCAATCTACATTCCCATCCTCACCTATGGTCATGAGCTTTGGGTCATGACCGAAAGGCTAAGATCACGGGTACAAGCGGCCGAAATGAGTTTCCTCCGCTGGGTGGCGGGCCTCTCCCTTAGAGATAGGGTGAGAAGCTCTGCCATCCGGGAGGAACTCAAAGTAAAGCCGGTAATCCTCCACATCGAGAGGAGCCAGATGAGGTGGTTCGGGCATCTGGTCAGGATGCCACCCAAACGCCTCCCGAGGGAGGTGTTTAGGGCACATCCAACCGGTAGGAGGTCACGGGGAAGACCCAGGACACATTGGGAAGACTACTGTATGTCTCCCGGCTGGCCTGGGAACGCCTCGGGATCCCCCGGGAAGAGCTAGACGAGGTGGCTGGGAAGAAAGAAGTCTGGGCTTCCCTGTTTAGGCTGCTGCGGGAGAGTATGGATGGATGGATGGAAAGTAATCATAATCTGAAAGGAACCGAGATCTTTACTAAATCGAAAATTAGAACCGTGATAAAGGAAATAAGTATTTCAATTAAAGGTCTTAGTACAGCGGTCGGGAACCTCTTTGGCTGAGAGTCATGAAAGCCGAATATTCTAAAATGTATTTCTGTGAGAGCCGTATAATATTTTTAACACTGAATACCACTGTCAGGTTCAAACACTGATGCCATCTATTGAACAGACAAGAAGCAAGGAATTAAACAAAGACTGGATTCAATTTAGCTCAATGAGGAGAAGCGCGTAGACCTGTACCCTTGTACAGTGTCGTCCCACGCTCTGACAAGAGAATTCTATGCCTTCTCTTTTATTTGGACTTACCCTGATTAGAACAACTAAATGAGTGCATCTCTTATTCTTTTTAATAACATTGTTATTTTGAAGGAAACCAATAATTAATAAAATACTTTTGACCATTAATGCGTATTCTTCAACAGGTGCGATAGAAACGGATGGATGGATTAAAATGCATGAGAATGTTTTATATTTTGAACGTTATTTTTAACACTGTGATTACCAGCGGAATTATTAATTACTTATCGATTCAAGCAACGTCAGCTAAGATTTATCTGAGAGCCAGATGCGGTGATGAATGGATGGTCAGCGCCTGAAGAGCTGCGGCCTACCACCATGACCTTGAACTACCTTCCCTCTGTTGCTAGATATCTCAAGATGTATGTTGTAGTATGTATATGTGTTTTGGTATGGAGGTTTTTTCCCACTCCAGACTGGGCCCCCTTAGGAGCCCAGTCTAGATTGTATTTTTTTACTCATCCTTCTCCAGCATTTACCTTTTTCCCATCTTTTACGGGGCGCCTTATGGCGACCCATCAGCGTTCTTGTTCCGTAACCCTGTACACTTTTTGTTTGTCTAATCTTGAACAGGTTTGTGCTGAAAACAAAGTTTCGTTGTACTTGTGCAATGACAATAAAGACCTATCCTATCAAATCCAAAAGAGCCACATCTGGCTCTAGAGCCAAAGGTTCCCTACCCCTGTGTTAGTGTATGGGAACGATCTTGACAATGAAATAAAACGATATAGGTCTCCTGTGTTTAAAAAAAAAAAATTACAAATCATGGTAATGAAAATATATGACTTGGAGTAAATTATTGTTTCCATTTTCAGTTATTTTGTTGTCAATCCATCCATCGATCCATCTTCTTCCGCTTATTCGAGGTGGGCTTGCGGGGGCAGCAGCCTAAGCAGAAAAGCCCAGACTTTCCTCTCCCCAGCCACTTCGTCCAGCTCTTCCAGGGGGATCCCGAGGAGTTCCCAGGCCAGCCGGGAGACATAGTCTTCCCAACATTTCCTGGGTCTTCCCCGTGGCCTCCTACCGGTCGGACGTACCCTAAACACCACCCTAGGGTGGCGTCCGGGTGGCATCTTGAGCAGATGCCCGAACCACCTCATCTAGCTCCTGGATGTGGATCAGCAGCGGCTTTACTCTGAGTTCCTCCCGGATGGCAGAGCTTCTCACCCTGTCTCGGAGGGAGAGCCCTGCCCCCCGGCGAAGGAAACTAATTTTGGCCGCGTGTACCCGTGTTCTAGTCCTTTCGGTCATGACCCAAAGTTCATGACCGTAGGTGAGGATGGGAACGTTGATCGACCAGTAAATTGAGAGCTTTGCCTTCCGGCTGAGCTCCTTCTTCACCACAACGGATCGATACAGCGTCCACGTTACTGAATACGCCGCACCGATCCGCCTGTCGAGCTCACGATCCACTCTTCCCTCACTCATGAACAAGACTCCTAGGTACTTGAATTCCTCCACCTGGGGCAGGGTCTCCTCCCCAACCTGGAGATGGCACTCCACCCTTTTAGGGGCGAGAAACAAGGACTCGGACTTAAAGGTGTTGATTCTCATCCCAGTCGTTAAACACTCGGCTGCGAACTGATCCAGTGAGAGCTGAAGATCCTGGGCAGATGAAGCCATCAGGACCACATCATCTGCAAAAAGCAGAGACCTAATCCTGCAGCCACCAAACCGGATCTGCTCAACTCCTAGAAATTCTGTCCATATTTTGTTGTATGTTATAAAATATGTATGTTATGAATACAGACGTTAGGTCAGGAAAAAATACACAGAGGCTATTTCATCCCTACAAACCTGTTTTGCAGGTTTCCCTGCTCTTCAGGGGATTTTATTGAAGTGTCTGTGGTTGTTACATATATATATATATATATATATATATATATATATATATATATATATATATATATATATATATATATATATATAGGGTACAATACATTGGGGTGTGGCCATTGTTAAACTGGAGTGCCTTGTTTCTGTGCAAGATGAGACCAGTTTGTTGTGTTTATTATATACCAACACCAACATGTCCACATTAAACAAGGAGGGGCACAGTTCCGGTGGCCATGGATGAAGTGCTGGCTGTCCAGAGTCGGAACCCGGGGTGGACCGCTCGCCTGTGCATCGGTTGGAGACATCTCTGCGCTGCTGACCCGTCTCCGCTCGGGATGGTCTCCTGCTGGCCCCACTATGGACTGGACTCTCACTATTATGTTAGATCCACTTTGGACTGGACTTTCACAATATTATGCTAGACCCACTCGACGTCCATTGCATCCGTTCTCCCCCAGAGGGAGGAGGGTTCACCCACATCTGCGGTCCTCTCCAAGGTTTCTCATAGTCATTCACATTGACACCCCACTGGGTTGTGAGTTTTTCCTTGCCCTTATGTGGGCTCTGAACCGAGGATGTCGTTGTGGCTTGTGCAGCCTGTTGAGACACTTGTGATTTATATATAAATAAACATTGATTGATGACAATTTTTCTTTCAGGCAAAGGTTACATCTTTTAGTTGCACCGTTGTATGGTGAGCTAGATGCAACAATTTTAATTAATTTTATTGTCTATGTATTTGCACAGTTATGTGCAGTTTCCGAGTACGGGTCCACGGAATGACAGGACTTGCTCGGGTGGCGGCGGACCTTGTGGGACTCGAACCTGGGTAGGTATTTTGAAAATTGTTTGAATTTTTGCCGACTTTTCCAACTTTTATCCTCCCCTCCTTGTGGGACTCGGCTGGGTGCGTTTTGGACATTTTGGGCAAGGGTAGTTATTTTGAACATTTTTGAGACTTGTGCCGACTTTTCCAACTTTTATGCCCCCCTCAACCGTGGGAGTCGGCTGGATGTGTTTTGGACATTTTGGGCATCCCTGGACTTGCGCGGCCGGCGGCAAGACTTATGGGACTCGAACCTGGGTAGGTATTTTGAACATTTTTGGGACTTTTGCCGACTTTTCCAACTTTTATCCCCCTCTTCCCGTGGGACTCTGCTGGGTGCATTTTGGACATTTTGGTCATCCGGGGACTTGCGTGGCCGGCGGCGGGACTTGTGGGACTCGAACTGATATCAACCAAAGCTCCTCATCCCACCCCCCGGATTGTAAATAATATAAATAATTCAATGTACATACTATGATGATTAACTTGTGTGATGACTGTATTATGCTGATAGTATATATTTGTACCATGAATTGGTACAAATATATACCAATTGAAAAACTTATTGGGGTGTTACCGTTTAGTGGTCAATTGTACGGAATACGTACTGAAATGTGAAATCTACTAATAAAAGTTTCAATCAATCAATCAATCAACCAATTACGCTCAATGCTAACTTATATTGGCTTTGTCATATGCATGCTACTGATTAGCGTTAGCAATTTTACATGGCAATTTTAACACATACCAATGTGGTCATGAAAACTACAAACTGAGATGCAGACAATGTTCTTTCGATCAACTTCTCAAAGAAATTGCGGTCGAATTACGGATAGTTTGACAGGCGAACCATTAAACTTTGTAGACTTTGCAATACTCAATAACAGCAGGAAACCACCTTCAGTACACAAAGTGGTTAAGTGAAAGCTTCTGTGGTAAAACTGTGTTTCCTTAATCACTTCTCCACCGCGGGGTTGTTCCCAGACAGCAGTTCATTCCAGCTACAAAGTAATTCAAGCTCTCAGTCCCACTCAAACACGAGTGAGTTCCAGCCTCATTTGGTGGCACGAACGTTGACTTGATTTCCATTTTTTTTCTTTTTTTTTTTTTCCCCCCTGTAAGAATTTTCTCAGGCTATATGCTTATTCACACAGACGGTTACCAAATCATCAGTGTGCTACTGAGCTGCTCAGAAGGACCGCAAGGTATTGTATATACTGTAGGGCGACCAATACCTGATGATTACCTCACTTTTATAGGGGAGTTTTATTTCCCCTTTGGCTGCCATGCATTTTATTCCAGATTATTTTTTGAGGCTGTGGTTTATTGAAAAAAACTATGTAGATACATTTTACACCAACTCACTGCTAATAACTACTTATCTAATCAATATTATGCTAATTGATCAAGTCTATATGGTCTGTAGTTTCTCCTAAATTATAATAAGACATCCATGAATGCATTTTTAAGTCTCAATTAAAGGTGTTGTTTGCAAACGTTACGCTGATGCATGGAAAGTTGTCAGCATTATATCCCAGGAAATAATATAACAATATTTATTTTACATGGTAATTATAGAACCCAAAACCAGTGAAGTTGGCACATTGTGTAAATGGTAAATAAAAACAATCATTTTCAACCTATATTCAATTGAATAGACTGCAAAGACAAGATACTTAACGTTCAAACTAGTAAACTTTGGTATTTTTTGCAAATATTAGCTCAGTTGGAATTGGATGCCTGCAGCGCGTTTAAAAAAAACTGGCACAGGTGGCAAAAAATACTGAGAAAGTTGAAGGATGCTCATTGAACACTTATCTTGGAACGTCCACAGGTGAACAGGCAGATTAGGAACAGGTGGGTGCCATGATTGGGTATAAAAGCAGCTTCCATGAAATGATCAGTCATTCACAAACAAGGATGGGGAGAGGGTCACTACTTTGTGAACAAATGCGTGAGCAAATTGTCCAACAGTTTAAGAACAACATTTCTCAACGAGCTACTGCAAGGAATTTAGGGATTTCACCATCTACGGTCCGTAATATCATCAAAAGGTTCAGAGAATCTGGAGAAATTACTGCACGTAAGCAGTAATGCCCGTGGTTGTTAAAATTAAAATGTTTGTGTATGAACCTTAGGGGATCTGCTCCAATTGTGTTGTTCTTTGAACCTGTTCACTGTAATAATGACAATAAAACTTTATTCTGTCCTATCTAATAGATGATGTCAGACTATTACCTGAAACCTTCTATGTTAGTTACCTTTCTTTGTTTATAATGTATATTTTACATATATTACATACAGGGGGGCATAAAAGTATTTAGTCAGACACCGATTATGCAAGTTCTCCCACTTAAAATGATGACAGAGGTCTGTAATGTGGAAACAAATCCAGGAATTCACATTGTGGGAATTTTAAATAATTTATTTGAAATTTATGGTGGAAAATAAGTATTTGGTATGGTGTTCTTGGGATGCAACTAAATATTCTTCTTCCTCCGAACACGACAAGTTGAATTTATACCAAGAAGTTCTATTTTGGTTTCATTTGACCACATGACATTCTCCCAATCCTCTGCTGTATCATCCATGTATCCATTTTTGGTATAAACTCAACTCGTCGTGTTTGGAGGAAGAAGAATACTGAGTTGCATCCCAAGAACACCATACCTACTGTGAAGCATGGGGGTGGAAACATCATGCTTTGGGGCTGTTTTTCTGCTAAGAGGACAGGACGATTGGTCCGTGTTAAGGAAATAATGAATGGGGGCATGTATCGTGAGATTTTGAGCCAAAACTTCCTTCCATCAGTGAGAGCTTTGAATGGTTGACCAAATACTTATTTTCCACCATAATTTACAAATACATTCTTTAACATTTCTACAATGTGAATTCCTGGATTTTTTTTTCACATTCTGTCTCTCACAGTTGAAGTGTACCTATGATGAAAATTACAGACCTCTGTCATCATTTTAAGTGGGAGAACTTGCACAATCGGTGACTGACTAAATACTTATTTGCCCCACTGTATGTTATATTTTATATTGCTACTACGGTACATTTTTAGTCTACATTACACCTCCTTTCCATCCTTACACTTTCCATTCTTTGTAACTGAGCTACTGTGTGGAAAATCTCCCTTGTGGATCATTAAAGTTTGTGTAACTCTAAGTCTAAGGTGCACAAAATGGTCTACACTTGTTGAGGTAGCAAAAGAGCATAAAAATATTCCTTATTGGCAACCAGGGTAAGGGCTGCCAATCAATGCAATGCAAGAAAATGAAAGCACCACAGGAAGTGGAAGCAAGACAACAAGAGCACTGGGAAGGAAATAACACCAGGCTGTCATGATCCGTGAAACGGATCATGTTTTGTTTAGTTATGTCCTGTTAGTTTTCGACTCCCTTAGTTCCTGTTTTGTGCACTTTGGGCATTTGTTTGGGTTTTCATGGGTACTAATTGGTTTCACCTGCCTCTGATTAGTGCGCTGCACGTTCACCTGCTGCTGAGCACTAATCAGAGAGCTATTTAGTCACGTTGCTCGCCACAGTCCGGGTGGCTTCATTTTTTGCGGTATGCCATTGTCACTTTGGTGTATTCCTGATCTTGATGCTGTGCTAAGCTGTTATCTTAGCTTCTCGTGCGATCGGCACGTTTTTCCTTGGTTTGTTTCTGTCTTTTGGTACTATTACACAAACCTCTTGCAGCTCAATCCGTCAAAGACCAAGGAGCTGGTTATTGACTTTGGGAGGCCGAGTCCACGGTCACAACCTATTGTGATCGAGGGAGTTGAGGTGCAGACCGTGGACTCATTCAAGTACCTCGGGGTTTGGGTGGACAATAAGCTGGACTGGACTGTTAACACGGACCACCAGTACAAGAAAGGACAGAGCAGGCTGTACTTCCTCAGGAGACTGCACTCCTTCAACATTTGTAGAAAACTCCTGTGGATGTACTACCAGTCTGTGGTTGCCAGTGTTCTGTTCTACATGGTAGTGTGCTGGGGGGGCAGTACATCTAAGAAGGACAGCTCCAGACTTGGGAAACTGATCAGGCGGGCCGGTTCTACAATCGGAATGAAACTGGACTCACTGGTGACGGTGGCAGAGAAGAGGACTGTTGACAAACTAGTGAGCATCCTGGATGATGCCAGTCACCCTCTGCATAGTGTTATCAGTAGCCAGAGGAGCCTGTTCAGTGCTAGACTGCTTCATCCCATGTGCAGGACTAATAGACTCAAAAATTCCTTTTTCCCACACGCCATTAGACTGTACAACTCCTCTCTGGGGAAGGGGGTGGGGGGGGTACAAGGATGACAGGGGATGCAAAACAATAACAGTGCAGTGCGTTTTCATGACATGGTCACTACTTCCTACTTTCTCTTGTTATATTCTTATTTTACTGTTATATTGTTATTCCCATTGTTGCTTTTTATTTTTTATTCTTCTTGTAATATTCCTCTATTTTGTTTCCATTTAAACCCCCATTATTTACTTTTTTTTAAATTGATTTCAACTCTCTACACTGCTGCTGGAATTTTAATTTTCCTGAAGGAACTCTCCTGAAGGATTCAATAAAGTACTATCTATCCATCTATCTATCTATCTATCTATCTATTCATCCATCTATCTATCTATCTATCTATCTATCTATCCATCTATCTATTTATCTATTATGATAAAATTATCATCTCCCACCTCACGCTGTCGTCCGGAGCTTTCCGTCCTGCATTCCGGGAGAACAAACCCCGACCCGACTGCGCCACAACGTGACACAAGCAGAGGAAGATAAACACAATTTCAAGAATGTCATGGAGGTTCAGGACATTCACTACACAATGTTGTGTCAGTTTTACTCCTGTATTAGACTTTGACTTAGACTCAGACAAACTTTATTGATTCACAAGGGAAATTGTTCCACACAGTAGCTCAGTTACAAAGGATGGAAAGGATAATGCAGGTATAAAATACGCAAAAAATGTACCATTGTAGTTGTCACAGTGCCTGCAGTGTCTTGTCTGTCTGGGTGTGGTCATGTGTGGGCGGAGTTTGGGTTCCTGGGTTCCCAGTCTGGCACACCTGGCGCTGATCAACCCTCTCACCTGCCTGCCATTGGCTAATCACCTCCATTCCGCAAAAGCCCTGTCCTCCTCACACGACGCTGCCAGATCGTTTCACAGCTCTCCAAGTGGTAACGCTTCTTGCCAGTTCTCACAGTATTTTGATGACCTTGTCAATCTTTCGTTTTGTGCCTTGTGCTCCTGGTATCTCGTTCCTCGACTCACCATTGTTTTTCCTCTACCTCCTCCAAGCCTGCCTGCCTGCCAGACAACTCCACACCAGCCTACCACACCTTTCCCTCATCCCTTGTTTGCCTAAATTAAACCCTTTGGACTTTGAATCTGCCTCTCTTGTCTGCTTTTGGGTCCGCCAGCTTGTTAAATCGTGACATTAGCAATATAAAATTTAACATGTTATAAATATGCAAAATTACTTATTATATATATGTATACAGTATACAATATACACTGATAGATTCCATCCATCCATCTATTTTCTACCGCTTATTTCCTTCGGGGTCGCGGGGGGCACTGGTGCCTATCTCAGCTACAATCGGGTGGAAGGCAGGGTACACCCTGGACAAGTCGCCACCTCACCGCAGGGCCAACACAGATAGACAGACAACATTCACACTCACATTCACACACTAGGGACCATTTAGTGTTGCCAATCAACCTATCCCCAGGTGCATGTCTTTGGAAGTGGGAGGAAGCCGGAGGGAACCCACGCAGTCACGGGGAGAACATGCAAACTCCACACAGAAAAATCCAGAGCCCGGAATTGAACCCAGGACTACTCAGGACCTTCGTATTGTGAGGCACATGCACAAACTCCTGTTCAACCGTGCTGATATATTATTAAATTTAATCATCATTTTATATATTCTATACAATATATGACAAATCCTAATTGCCATGTACAATATTACAGTATGTGTAACAGCTGCAGAAAAAAAAAGGCAGCATAAACTAGAGAGTAGATCCAGCAGAAAATAGAAATGATAAACAAAGAGAGGTAGCCAACATAGAAGCGGTCAGGTAATAGGCAGATATCATCTATTGCCATACTTGCCAACCTTGAGACCTCCGAATTCGGGAGATGTGGGAGGTGTGGGGGCAGGGTTTGGTGGTAGCGGGGGTGTATATTGTAGCGTCCCAGGTGTGTTAGTGCTGCAAGGGTTTCTGGGTATTTTTCTTCTGTTGTGTTTATGTTGTGTTACGGTGCGGATGTTCTCCCAAAATGTGTTGGTTATTCCTGTTCGGTGTGGGTTCACAGTGTGGCGCATATTTGTAACAGTGTTAAAGTTGTTTATACGGCCACCCTCAGTGTGACCTGTATCGCTGTTGACCAAGTATGCTTTGCATTCACTTATGTGTGTGTGTGTAAAAGCTGCATATATTATGTGACTGAGCCGAGGCGCTGTTTGAATGGACGAAAAGCGGACGTGACGACAGGTTGTAGAGGACGCTAAAGGCAGTCCCTTTAAGGCACGCCCCCAATATTGTTGTCCGGGTGTAAATCAGGAAAAACTCGAGGGAATAGTTGCCCCGGTAGATTTTGGGGGATGCACTGAAATTTGTGAGTCTCCCGGAAAAATCAGGAGGGATGGCAAGTATGTCTATTGCTGTATGGCGAGTAATTATACAGCTGGATGGAGTGCGGAATGAAGGAGTTCTTGAATGGAACACTGTGGGGACGAAGCTGAAGGAGCCCGTTGGAGTATGAGCTCGCTGTCCCTCAATTGTCAGGTGGAGCAGTGGGTGGGGAGGATTGTCAATGATGGCAAGCAGTTGTCCTCCTGTCCCTCACTGACACAAACGCCAATAGTTTGACCTGGCTTTCCGGATCAGTTTGTCAATCCGGTTTAAGTCCCTTTTGCTGGTGCTGCTCCCCCAACAAACCACTGCAAAAGTACAGGGCACAAGGCCACAACAGACTGAAAAAAGAATGCTGAACACATTAAAGGACCTAAGCTTCCTCAGGAAAAAGTCTGCTCATGTTCTTCTTGTATACAGCTTTGTTGTTGTCCTTCTAGTCTCATTACTTAACTAAGATCATATTTATCACACAAGTATGAATTACTTGTTAAACCTACTCAGTGGCCTGGTGGTTAGAGTGTCCGCCCTGAGATCGGTAGGTTGGGAATTCAAACCCCGGCCGAGTCATACCAAAGACTATGAAAAAAATGGGACCCATTGCCTCCCTGCTTGGCATTCAGCATCAAAGGTTGGAATTGGGGGTTAAATCACCATAAATGCTTCCCAAGCGTGGCACCGCTGCTGCCCACTGCTCCCCTCACTTCCCAGGGGTTGAACAAGGGGATGGGTCAAATGCAGAGGACAAATTTCACCACACTTAGTGTGTGTGTGACAATCATTGGTACTTTAACTTTACTACGGCACAATGTTGTGTCTACTTTTACTTACTTATTTTACTTTATTCACTTTATTTTGTGAGCTATTAATTTAAAACATTACAGTTTATAAGACCGAACAAGCTACCTTCACTCTCAAAACTATACTATCAAACATTGTTCTGCTTTTCATTCACTATGAAAAAAAGGGTCAGGTGGAATATGTTGAAGGAAATAACAATCAGCAATGGCTGATAATGGAGAAGGGGCAGGTTTAAATAAATTCTGCTTCTTCCTGCTAATTTTTCGACATGTCATAATGTGCAAGTGTCAACACGTATGTGTCAACGCGTTATCTAAATGATGTATGTGATTCTTAAACTTTTGTCACCAAGTACCACCTCGGAAAACACCTGGATCTCCCAATTACCACCATAATGACCAAGATTAAAACAACGTAGCATAGTAGTTCATTAAAAACAAGGCAGAGGTTGTAAAAGAACTTTACAAGTATATTTAGTACTGTTTGCCATTGAAACGCTACACACTGTTTGAGCAGTAACACTGTGTTTGAATATTGAATGAAGGGATTTTGAACCTACCACAGTTTGAGGATCACTGGACTAAACCATTACCATGTTTACATCGAGGTCAAAAAATGTATAAATGCAAAATTAAATCAACTGTATTTAAAATTATATTGTAGAAAGCATATTATAAGCGGTAGAAAATGGATGGATGGATGGATATTCAATTAAAGGGGAACATTGTCAAAATTTCAGAAGGGTTAAAACCAATAAAAATCAGTTCCCAGTGGCTTATTTTATTTTTCGAAGTTCTTTTTCAAAATTCTACCCGTCCCGGAATATCCCGAAAAAAGGCTTTAAAGTGCCTGATTTTCGCTATCTGCGAAGCCACTGTCCATTTTCCTGTGACGTCATCCAGTGATTCCAATACAAACAACATGGCGGATACCACAGCAAGATATAGCGACATTAGCTCGAATTCAGACTCGGATTTCAGCGGCTTAAGCGATTCAACAGATTACGCATGTATTGAAACGTATGGTTGGAGTATGGAGGCAGATAGCGAAAACAAAATTGAAGAAGAAACTGAAGCTATTGAGCGAATAGCTATTGACGCTATTCGGCCATGTCTGCCTTAGCATCGCCCGTAAAATGTGCGGACTAAACGATCGGGACTTTCGCATTGACACTGGAGCAACTTAAATCTGTCGATTGGTAAGTATTTAGCATTGAATGTGGGTGGAGGGAAACGCTGGATGCAAATACAGCTACAAATGTACATACAGCCAGCCTAAGTAGCATGTTAGCATCGATTAGCTGGCAGTCATGCCGCGACCAAATATATCTGATCAACACATAAGTCAATAACATCAACAAAACTCACCTTTGTGATTTCTTTGACTTTATCGTTGGAAATGCATCTGCTTTGAGTGTCGCAAGGTATCCATTCATCTCTGTGCAATGTCTGTCGTAGCATCGCCGGTAAAATGTGCGGACCAAATGAGGGACTTTAGCATCTCCTAACACTGGAGTTACTTAATCAGTCGATTGGTAAGTGTTTGTTTGGAGTTAAATGTGGATGGAGGGAAAGGCTGGATGCAAATATAGCCACAAATGAGGCATAACGATGCAATATGTACATACAGCTAGCCTAACTAGCATGTTAGCATCGATTAGCATGCCGTGCTAATCGATGCACATTCTACGTAAATCAACTTGAATCCGTCACTGATCGTGTTGTTACACCCTCCGACAACACACCGACGAGGCATGATGTCTCCGAGGTACCGGAAAACAGTCGAAAAAACGGAAAATAACAGAGCTGATTTGACTTGTGTGTGTAATGTGTTTGAGAAAATGGCGTTGACTACCCAGGTGACGTCACGTTCTGACGTCATCGCAAATAATAGACAGGCGTTTAATTCTCCAAAATTAACCCATTTAGAGTTCGGAAATCGGTAAAAAAAAATATATGGTCTTTTTTCTGCAACATCAAGGTATATATTGACGCTTACATAGGTCTGGTGATAATGTTCCCCTTTAATATAATTAAAAAGGTTAATGCCATGATCCGTCACCCGGGTCATGGCATGATTTGGGTTTGTTAGTTTTCCTGGTTTAGTCTGTTTCCTGGGTGCACCCTCTTTCCCGGTTTTCTGGTGGTTTCCACGGGCACTAATGCTCCTCACCTGTCTTAGTTTTGCAATTAGTGTTCCCACCAGGTGTTTTGGTTAATCACTCCCCCTTTATAGTTTCCTGTCACCCAGCAGTAGTTGCTGGGTCAATGTTTTCCATAGGCAAGATTTACATTCTCCTGGTTTTCTCCTCGCTCTGGAGAGTCTTCTATGGGCGAGCATTCCTCGTTTTTTACCCCTGGTGACATTTTGGTTTGTTTTAGCTCCACGCTTGTTGGCGTCCTTAGTTTTGTATTTTTTTTGTCCTGCGTTTAATTCATTAAAAACACTTTAATCTTACCTGCATGCTACTCCTGCTTGTCTTCTGCCTTGGAAGGAAAACTACCAGGGCAGCTATGCGCCCTCGAAGACGTAACAGTTGGTCCACACTGGAAAATAATATTCACCATAAACTAATAAATTATTTAGAAATGTTAGATTATTTTACATCAGGTATTTGTGTTATTGCCTTAGCTTAACCACGCATTATAGTATTGTCCCTATACCAATATTTTGGTACCGGTACCAAAATTATTTCGATATTTTTCCAAATAAAGGGGGCCACAAACAATTGCAATATTGGCTTTATTTGAACAAAAAGTCTTACGGTACACACAAACATATGTTTCTGTCATGATCCGGGGCCGGATCATGTTTTGTTTAGTTATGTTCTGTTATTTTTGGACTTCCTTAGTTCAGTTCCAGTGGGCTGGTGGCCATGGATGAAGTGCTGGCTGTCCAGAGCCGGGACCCGGGTAGGACTACTCATCTGTGCATTGGTTAGGGACATCTCTGCGCTGCTGACCCGTCTTCACTAGGGATGGTCCCCTGCTGGCCCCACTATGGACTGGAGTATATTTATAGCTAGAATTCCGTGAAATTCAAGTATTTATATATATTGCAAGTATATAAGATTTGCAAATCATTTTCAACCCATATTCAGTTGAATATGCTACAAAGACAACATATTTGATGTTCAAACTTATAAACATTTTTTTTTTGGCAAATAATCATTAACTTTAGAATTTGATGCCAGCAACACGTGACAAAGAAGTTGGGAAAGCTGGCAATAAATACTGATAAAGTTGAGGAATGCTCATCAAACACTTATTTGGAACATCCCACAGGTGTGCAGGCTAATTGGGAACAGGTGGGTGCCATGATTGGGTATAAAAGCAGCTTCCATGAAATGCTAAGTAATTCACAAACAAGGATGGGACGAAAGTCACCAATTTGTAAGCAAATTGTCGAACAATTTTAGAATAACATTTCTAAACAAGCTATTGCAAGGAATTCAGGGATTTTACCATCTACGGTCCGTAAAATCATCAAAAGGTTCTGACAATCTGGAGAAATCACTGAATGTAAGCGATGATATTACGGACCTTTGATCCCTCAGGCGGTACTGCATCAAAAACCGACATCAGTGTGTAAAGGATATCACGACATGGGCTGAGGAAGACTTCATAAAACCACTGTCAGTAACTACAGTTGGTTGCTACATCTGTAAGTGCAAGTTAAAACTCTGCTATGCAAAGCAAAACCCATTTATCAACAACACCAAGGAACGCCGCTGGCTTCGCTGGGCCCGAGCTCATCTAAGATGGACTAATGCAAAGTGGAAAAGTGTTTTGTGGTCTGACGAGTCCACATTTCAAATTATATTTGGAAACTGTTGACATGGTGTCCTCCGGAACAAAGAGTAAAATAACCATCCGGATTGTTGTAGGCGCAAAGTTCAAAAGCCAGCATCTGTGATGGTATGGGGGTGTATTAGTACCCAAGGCATGGGTAACTTACACACCTGTGAAGGCACCATTAATGCTGAATGGTCCATTCAGGTTTTGCAGCAACATATGTTGTCATCCAAGCAACGTTATCATGGACGCCCCTGCTTATTTCAGCAAGACAATGCGAAGCCACGTGTTACAACAGCGTGGTTTCGTACTAAAAGACTGAGGGTACTTTCCTGGCCCGCCTCCAGTCCAGACCTGTCTCCCATCGAAAATGTGTGGCGCATAAAGAAGCGTAAAATACGACAGCGGAGACTGTTGAACGACTAAAACTCTACATAAACAATAATGAGAAAGAATTCCACTTTCAAAGCTTCAACAATTAGTTTCCTCAGTTCCTAAACGTTTTTTGAGTATTGTTAAAAGGAAAGGTGATGTAACACAGTGGCGAACTTGCCCTTTCCCAACTACTTTGGCACGTGTTGCAACCATGAAATTCCAAGGTAATTATTATTTGCAAAAAAAAATTAAGTTTATGAGTTTGAACATCAAATATATTCTCTTTGTTGTGCATTCAACTGAATATGGGTTGAAAAGGATGTGCAAATAATTGTATTCCGTTTGTATTTACATCTAACACAAATTCCCAACTCATACGGAAACGGGGTTTGTATACATATATATATATATATATATATATATATATATATATAACACATGACACTCCTCTACTCATTATTGTATTTGAAGTGCAATGCTTTGCAGCCTTTGAAGGAGCATAGGTATGGGCAGCATCTGTGACATTTAATTTGTAGGAAAGGAGTGAGTTTAGGGTTGAATTGTCCATCCTCGTTGTATTCTCTGTCACTATCTTTCTAACCATGCTGAAACACCCTCTCTGATAATGTATTCCTGTGAGGCACGCACAAAAGTGCCTTCATCAAATGCACCAGAGTCCGGAATCTTCCATCTCTCCCTGCAAGCGTACTTCTTCTTCTTACATCGTCGCCATGACTGTCTCTTCTTCGTTCTTCTGCTTTGTCTCTGTTATGTTTTTGGACATTACTACTTGCTGTAGTTTTGAAACAATGCATGATGGGAATCCGGATGTTGTGTGTCAGTGTATTAACGTGCCGGCTGGAATAAACACATGCTGAGAAATAGCTCGTGCTTGCCTACTTTATGGGTTATAGATAAACCTATGGATAACGGAGACATATAATAGTCTCCTCCTTGTTGTGTGTGCAGTTGCGCATTGAGCTCCAAAAGCCGGAGATGACATAACGTGACTGGGCCGGCCCGCTGTTTATAAGGAGGAAAAGTGGACGTGACGACAGGCTGTCCTCACTCAGGTCCTGCTAGAAATCGGGAGAAATTCGGGAGCATGGTTGTACTGGGAGGTTTTCAGGAGGGTTGGCAAGTATGATCATACAACACGGAGACTTACACGGGGCTGTCCGAACGGGCCCTCCCCCTCGCGCTCTTACAATATACATCACAATGTATGAATATACAGTAGCCCGCTACTGTACTGTAAATGTGTCCTTTGTCCATGGACACATTGCAACATTGTGCAAGCGTAATTGTGAATCGAGTTGATGTTCAGTTGTCCATCCATCCATCCATTTTCTACCGCTTGTCCCGTTCGGGGTGGCGGGGATTGATCGAGCCTATCAAAACCTGCACTCGGGCGGAAGGCGAGGTACAACCTGGACAAGTCGCCACCTCATCGCAGGGCCAACACAGATAGACAGACAACAATCATACACACATTCACACACTAGGGCCAATTTAGTGTTTGGAACAACATACGCTGCCATCTAAGCACTGTCTTTTTCATGGACGCCCCTGCTTATTTCAGCAAGACAATGCAAAGCCACATTCAGCACATGTTACAACAGCGTGGCTTCGTAAAAAACAGACTGCGGGTACTTTCCTGTCCCGCCTGCAGTCCAAACGTGTCTACAATCAAAAATGTGTGGTTCCATTATGAAGCGTAAAATACGACAACGGAGACCCCGGACTGTTGAACGACTAAAGCTCTACATAAAACAATAATGGGAAAGAATTCCACTTTCAAAGCTTCAACAATTAGTTTCCTCAGTTCCCAAATGTTTATTGAGTGTTGTTAAAAGAAAAGGTGATGTAATACAGTGGTGAACATGCCCTTTCCCAATTACTTTGGCATGTGTTGCAGCCATGGGATTCTAAATTAATCATTATTTGCCAAAAAAGATTAAGTTTATGAGTTTGAACATCAAATATTTTGTCTTTGTAGTGCATTCAATTGAATATGGGTTCAAAAAGATTTGCAAATCATTGTATTATGTTTATATTTACATCTAACAAAATTTCCCAACTCATATGGAAACAGGTTTTGTATAATAATTGCAGGTTTTAGTGCCACTACTACTCAGTGGCAAAACATCTCATATTTTCTCATTTTTAGACTCTTTATTCCTTTTTCTTTTTTTTTCCATTGGCCTCATTTAAAAAGAGTGTAGCGCCTCAGCAAGGACAATGATACCTTTCATTTAACGGTCGTCTACTCCAGAGCAGACACTGAGTCAGTCCTCCTCCTCTGAGAATTGAACTAAAGTGCATCTTTTGCCAAAAAGGTTTCTCCCCCAATGATCTCTGTCTTTGTCCTCACTCGCTGATACACTACTCTGTATTCGTTAGCAAAGGCATCCAAATGAGAAAAGCAGCATTAGAGAAAAAGGGAGGAAAAGAATGAGCATCTGTGGCAAAACTGGACATGATTCAACTTTTTGTGAAGGCCTTGAAGTTTGAAGTTTTTTTGTTTTTTTTTCTTTTGCAGGGCGGGAGTCTCAGGAGGCAACAGTCAGTTAAGTATGTAAAATACATGTACACACTCACTGGACACGTCATTAGGTACACCTGCGCAAGCCGAAAAGAAAATTCAATGTAAGGGCTATGTCGGGTCGGCAAACCAAAATGTTGAAAGAGTCAAATTGGACAAGAAATACAAAAAAAAAAATCTGTCTGGGGACGCAAAAAACGAAAAGCCGTATATAAGTGTTATAATGAAGGCAACACATGACGTAAGTGTCTTTATTAGCCCATTTTTCCATTTCCTACCGCTTATTCCCTTTCGGGGTCGCGGGGGGCGCTGGCGCCTATCTCAGCTACAATCGGGCGGAAGGCTGGGTACACCCTGGACAAGTCGCCACCTCATCACAGGGCCAACACAAATAGACAACATTCACACTCACATTTTCACACTAGGGCCAATTTAGTGTTGCCAATCAACCTATCCCCAGGTGCATGTCTTTGGAGGTGGGAGGAAGCCGGAGTACCCGGAGGGAACCCACGCATTCACGGGGAGAACATGCAAACTCCACACAGAAAGATCCCGAGCCTGGATTTGAACCCAGGACTGCAGGACCTTCGTATTGTGAGGCAGACGCACTAACCCCTCTGCCACCGTGAAGCCCGTCTTTATTAGCCTACTATCAAAATGACTGTGTCGCAGGCTAACACAAATCTTTTTTGACAGAAATGTTAAAATACAATATTTATTCTACCCATTTTTACAACATTGGAAAACATTAGTAAAACAGAGGGTGAGATAACTTTTAAATATTATTGGCTTAGAATGGCCAATGGTCCAAGTTAAAGAAAATGGCGGGCTGTCTTCTTCGAATTATAACAATCAATGCAAGCTGTAATGCAGGTAATATTACATATACCGTATTTTTCGGAATATAAGTCGCAGTTTTTTTCATAGTTTGGCCGGTAATGATGGGATCAGCAGTTCTTTTAATTGTACTGAATCACAAGAATCAGTTCCTTAAATTGATTCGTTCAAAAGATTCGTTCAATGAATCACTTCTGCAGCAGCAGTTCTGTGTGCAGGTCGGCGAATCATGAGTCAGTCAGTAACAGCTTCCCCAGCGGCAGATATCGGTGTGTGTCAGTTCGCGAACGACACAAGCCTTCAGCACCCAATGAACGACGAGCACAGTGACTGAACGAGATCCTCAATGTGACGTCATCCTCCGCGACACAGTCAGTTCTCTGTGTCAGTACGTTCGCGAAGGTGAATCACGTGATTCACGTCGCAACACAGTCAGTTCTCTGTGTCAGTACGTACGCGAACGTGATTCACGAGATTCACGTCGCAACACAGTCAGTTCTCCGTGTCAGTACGTTCGCAAACGTGATTCACGGGATTCACGTCGCGACACAGTCAGTTCTCTGTGTCAGTACGTTCGCAAACGTGATTCACGGGATTCACGTCGCGACACAGTCAGTTCTCTGTGTCAGTACGTTCGAGAACGTGATTCACGAGATTCACGTCGCAACACAGTCAAGTTCTCTGTGTCAGTACGTTCGCAAACGTGATTCACGTGATTCACAGGATTCACGTCGCGACACAGTCCGTTCTCTGTGTCAGTACGTTCGCGAACGTGATTCACGTGATTCACAGGATTCACGTCGCGACACAGTCAGTTCTCTGTGTCAGTACGTTCGCAAACGTGATTCACGTCGCGACACAGTCAGTTCTCTGTGTCAGTACGTTCGCGAACGTGATTCACGTGATTCACGGGATTCACGTCGCGACACAGTCAGTTCTCTTTGTCAGTACGTTCGCGAACGTGATTCACGTCGCAACACAGTCAGTTCTCTGTGTCAGTACGTTAGCGAACGTGATTCACGGGATTCACGTCGCAACACAGTCAGTTCTCTGTGTCAGTACGTTCGCGAACGTGATTCACGGGATTCACGTCGCAACGCAGTCAGTTCTCTGTGTCAGTATGTTCGCGAACGTGATTCACGTCGCGACACAGTCAGTTCTCTGTGTCAGTACGTTCGCGAACGTGATTCACGGTATTCACGTCGCAACACAGTCAGTTCTCTGTGTCAGTATGTTCGCGAACGTGATTCACGAGATTCACGTCGCAACACAGTCAAGTTCTCTGTGTCAGTACGTTCACAAACGTGATTCACGTGATTCACAGGATTCACGTCGCGACACAGTCAGTTCTCTGTGTCAGTACGTTCGCGAACGTGATTCACGTGATTCACAGGATTCACGTCGCGGCACAAACAGTTCTCTGTGTCAGTACGTTCGCAAACGTGATTCACGTGATTCACGGGATTCACGTCGCGACACAGTCAGTTCTCTTTGTCAGTACGTTCGCGAACATGATTCACGTCGCAACACAGTCAGTTCTCTGTGTCAGTACGTTAGCGAACGTGATTCACGGGATTCACGTCGCAACGCAGTCAGTTCTCTGTGTCAGTATGTTCGCGAACGTGATTCACGTCGCGACACAGTCAGTTCTCTGTGTCATTACGTTCGCGAACGTGATTCATGGGATTCACGTCGCGACAGAGTCAGTTCTCTGTGTCAGTATGTTCGTGAACGTGATTCACGGGATTCACGTCGCGACACAGTCAGTTCTCTGTGTCAGTATGTTGGTGAACGTGATTTGCGGGATTCACGTCGCGACACAGTCAGTTCTCTGTGTCAGTACGTTCGCGAACGTGATTCACGTGATTCACAGGATTCACGTCGCGACACAGTCAGTTCTCTGTGTCAGTACGTTCGCGAACGTGATTCACGTCGCAACGCAGTCAGTTCTCTGTGTCAGTACGTTCGCGAACGTGATTCACGGTATTCACGTCGCAACACAGTCAGTTCTCTGTGTCAGTATGTTCGCGAACGTGATTCACGAGATTCACGTCGCAACACAGTCAAGTTCTCTGTGTCAGTACGTTCACAAACGTGATTCACGTGATTCACAGGATTCACGTCGCGACACAGTCAGTTCTCTGTGTCAGTACGTTCACAAACGTGATTCACGTGATTCACAGGATTCACGTCGCGACACAGTCAGTTCTCTGTGTCAGTACGTTCGCGAACGTGATTCACGTGATTCACAGGATTCACGTCGCGGCACAAACAGTTCTCTGTGTCAGTACGTTCGCAAACGTGATTCACGTCGCGACACAGTCAGTTCTCTGTGTCAGTACGTTCGCGAACGTGATTCACGTGATTCACGGGATTCACGTCGCGACACAGTCAGTTCTCTTTGTCAGTACGTTCGCGAACATGATTCACGTCGCAACACAGTCAGTTCTCTGTGTCAGTACGTTAGCGAACGTGATTCACGGGATTCACGTCGCAACGCAGTCAGTTCTCTGTGTCAGTATGTTCGCGAACGTGATTCACGTCGCGACACAGTCAGTTCTCTGTGTCATTACGTTCGCGAACGTGATTCATGGGATTCACGTCGCGACAGAGTCAGTTCTCTGTGTCAGTATG
Source organism: Nerophis ophidion (assembly GCF_033978795.1). NCBI lineage: Eukaryota > Metazoa > Chordata > Actinopteri > Syngnathiformes > Syngnathidae > Nerophis > Nerophis ophidion. Next base: position 29,443,355 of record NC_084630.1, read on the forward strand.
TTCGTGAACGTGATTCACGGGATTCACGTCGCGACACAGTCAGTTCTCTGTGTCAGTATGTTGGTGAACGTGATTTGCGGGATTCACGTCGCGACACAGTCAGTTCTCTGTGTCAGTATGTTGGTGAACGTGATTTGCGGGATTCACGTCGCGACACAGTCAGTTCTCTGTGTCAGTACGTTCGCGAACGTGATTCACGTGATTCACAGGATTCACGTCGCGACACAGTCAGTTCTCTGTGTCAGTACGTTCGCGAACGTGATTCACGTCGCGACACAGTCAGTTCTCTGTGTCAGTACGTTCGCGAACGTGATTCACGGTATTCACGTCGCAACACAGTCAGTTCTCTGTGTCAGTATGTTCGCGAACGTGATTCACGAGATTCACGTCGCGACACAGTCAAGTTCTCTGTGTCAGTACGTTCGCAAACGTGATTCACGTGATTCACAGGATTCACGTCGCGACACAGTCAGTTCTCTGTGTCAGTACGTTCGCGAACGTGATTCACGTGATTCACAGGATTCACGTCGCGACACAGTCAGTTCTCTGTGTCAGTACGTTCGCAAACGTGATTCACGTCGCGACACAGTCAGTTCTCTGTGTCAGTACGTTCGCGAACGTGATTCCCGTGATTCACGGGATTCACGTCGCGACACAGTCAGTTCTCTTTGTCAGTACGTTCGCGAACGTGATTCACGTCGCAACACAGTCAGTTCTCTGTGTCAGTACGTTAGCGAACGTGATTCACGGGATTCACGTCGCAACACAGTCAGTTCTCTGTGTCAGTACGTTCGCGAAACTGATTCACGGGATTCACGTCGCAACACAGTCAGTTCTCTGTGTCAGTACGTTCGCGAACGTGATTCACGGTATTCACGTCGCAACACAGTCAGTTCTCTGTGTCAGTATGTTCGCGAACGTGATTCACGAGATTCACGTCGCAACACAGTCAAGTTCTCTGTGTCAGTACGTTCGCAAACGTGATTCACGTGATTCACAGGATTCACGTCGCGACACAGTCAGTTCTCTGTGTCAGTACGTTCGCGAACGTGATTCACGTGATTCACAGGATTCACGTCGCGGCACAAACAGTTCTCTGTGTCAGTACGTTCGCGAACGTGATTCACGTGATTCACGGGATTCACGTCGCGACACAGTCAGTTCTCTTTGTCAGTACGTTCGCGAACATGATTCACGTCGCAACACAGTCAGTTCTCTGTGTCAGTACATTAGCGAACGTGATTCACGGGATTCACGTCGCAACACAGTCAGTTCTCTGTGTCAGTATGTTCGCGAACGTGATTCACGTCGCGACACAGTCAGTTCTCTGTGTCAGTACGTCCGCGAACGTGATTCACGGGATTCACGTCGGGACACAGTCAGTTCTCTGTGTCAGTACGTTCGCGAACGTAATTCACGTGATTCACGTCGCGACACAGTCAGTTCTCTGTGTCAGTACGTTCGCGAACGTGATTCACGGGATTCACGTCGCGACACAGTCAGTTCTCTGTGTCAGTATGATCGCGAATGTGATTCACGGGATTCACGTCACGACACAGTCAGTTCTCTGTGTCAGTACGTTCGCGATCGTGATTCACGGATTCACATCGCGACACAGTCAGTTCTCTGTGTCAGTACATTTGCGAACGTGATTCACGGGATTCACGTAGCAACACAGTCAGTTCTCTGTGTCAGTACGTCCGCGAACGTGATTCACGGGATTCACGTCACGACACTGTCAGTTCTCTGTGTCAGTACGTTCGCGAACGTGATTCACGGGATTCACGTCGCGACACAGTCAGTTTTCCGTGTCAGTACATTCGCGAATGTGATTCACGGGATTCACGTCACGAAACTGTCAGTTCTCTGTGTCAGTACATTCGCGAACGTGATTCACGTGATTCACGTCGCGACACAGTCAGTTCTCTGTGTCAGTACGTCCGCGAACGTGATTCACGGGATTCACGTCGGGACACAGTCAGTTCTCTGTGTCAGTACGTTCGCGAACGTAATTCACGTGATTCACGTCGCGACACAGTCAGTTCTCTGTGTCAGTACGTTCGCGAACGTGATTCACGGGATTCACGTCGCGACACAGTCAGTTCTCTGTGTCAGTATGATCGCGAATGTGATTCACGGGATTCACGTCACGACACTGTCAGTTCTCTGTGTCAGTACGTTCGCGATCGTGATTCACGGATTCACATCGCGACACAGTCAGTTCTCTGTGTCAGTACATTTGCGAACGTGATTCACGGGATTCACGTAGCAACACAGTCAGTTCTCTGTGTCAGTACGTCCGCGAACGTGATTCACGGGATTCACGTCACGACACTGTCAGTTCTCTGTGTCAGTACGTTCGCGAACGTGATTCACGGGATTCACGTCGCGACACAGTCAGTTTTCCGTGTCAGTACATTCGCGAATGTGATTCACGGGATTCACGTCACGAAACTGTCAGTTCTCTGTGTCAGTACATTCGCGAACGTGATTCCCGTGATTCACGTAGCAACACAGTCAGTTCTCTGTGTCAGTACGTCCGCGAACGTGATTCACGGGATTCACATCGCGACACAGTCAGTTCTCTGTGTCAGTACATTCGCGAACGTTATTCACGTGATTCACGTCGCGACACAGTCAGTTCTCTGTGTCAGTATGATCGCGAACGTGATTCACGTCGCGACACAGTCAGTTCTCTGTGTCATTACGTTCGCGAACGTGATTCACGGGATTCACGTCGCAACGCAGTCAGTTCTCTGTGTCAGTATGTTCGCGAACGTGATTCACGTCGCGACACAGTCAGTTCTCTGTGTCATTACGTTCGCGAACGTGATTCATGGGATTCACGTCGCGACAGAGTCAGTTCTCTGTGTCAGTATGTTCGTGAACGTGATTCACGGGATTCACGTCGCGACACAGTCAGTTCTCTGTGTCAGTATGTTGGTGAACGTGATTTGCGGGATTCACGTCGCGACACAGTCAGTTCTCTGTGTCAGTATGTTGGTGAACGTGATTCACAGGATTCACGTCGCGACACAGTCAGTTCTCTGTGTCAGTACGTTCGCGAACGTGATTCACGTGATTCACAGGATTCACGTCGCGACACAGTCAGTTCTCTGTGTCAGTACGTTCGCGAACGTGATTCACGTCGCGACACAGTCAGTTCTCTGTGTCAGTACGTTCGCGAACGTGATTCACGGTATTCACGTCGCAACACAGTCAGTTCTCTGTGTCAGTATGTTCGCGAACGTGATTCACGAGATTCACGTCGCGACACAGTCAAGTTCTCTGTGTCAGTACGTTCGCAAACGTGATTCACGTGATTCACAGGATTCACGTCGCGACACAGTCAGTTCTCTGTGTCAGTACGTTCGCGAACGTGATTCACGTGATTCACAGGATTCACGTCGCGACACAGTCAGTTCTCTGTGTCAGTACGTTCGCAAACGTGATTCACGTCGCGACACAGTCAGTTCTCTGTGTCAGTACGTTCGCGAACGTGATTCCCGTGATTCACGGGATTCACGTCGCGACACAGTCAGTTCTCTTTGTCAGTACGTTCGCGAACGTGATTCACGTCGCAACACAGTCAGTTCTCTGTGTCAGTACGTTAGCGAACGTGATTCACGGGATTCACGTCGCAACACAGTCAGTTCTCTGTGTCAGTACGTTCGCGAAACTGATTCACGGGATTCACGTCGCAACACAGTCAGTTCTCTGTGTCAGTACGTTCGCGAACGTGATTCACGGTATTCACGTCGCAACACAGTCAGTTCTCTGTGTCAGTATGTTCGCGAACGTGATTCACGAGATTCACGTCGCAACACAGTCAAGTTCTCTGTGTCAGTACGTTCGCAAACGTGATTCACGTGATTCACAGGATTCACGTCGCGACACAGTCAGTTCTCTGTGTCAGTACGTTCGCGAACGTGATTCACGTGATTCACAGGATTCACGTCGCGGCACAAACAGTTCTCTGTGTCAGTACGTTCGCGAACGTGATTCACGTGATTCACGGGATTCACGTCGCGACACAGTCAGTTCTCTTTGTCAGTACGTTCGCGAACATGATTCACGTCGCAACACAGTCAGTTCTCTGTGTCAGTACATTAGCGAACGTGATTCACGGGATTCACGTCGCAACACAGTCAGTTCTCTGTGTCAGTATGTTCGCGAACGTGATTCACGTCGCGACACAGTCAGTTCTCTGTGTCAGTACGTCCGCGAACGTGATTCACGGGATTCACGTCGGGACACAGTCAGTTCTCTGTGTCAGTACGTTCGCGAACGTAATTCACGTGATTCACGTCGCGACACAGTCAGTTCTCTGTGTCAGTACGTTCGCGAACGTGATTCACGGGATTCACGTCGCGACACAGTCAGTTCTCTGTGTCAGTATGATCGCGAATGTGATTCACGGGATTCACGTCACGACACAGTCAGTTCTCTGTGTCAGTACGTTCGCGATCGTGATTCACGGATTCACATCGCGACACAGTCAGTTCTCTGTGTCAGTACATTTGCGAACGTGATTCACGGGATTCACGTAGCAACACAGTCAGTTCTCTGTGTCAGTACGTCCGCGAACGTGATTCACGGGATTCACGTCACGACACTGTCAGTTCTCTGTGTCAGTACGTTCGCGAACGTGATTCACGGGATTCACGTCGCGACACAGTCAGTTTTCCGTGTCAGTACATTCGCGAATGTGATTCACGGGATTCACGTCACGAAACTGTCAGTTCTCTGTGTCAGTACATTCGCGAACGTGATTCACGTGATTCACGTCGCGACACAGTCAGTTCTCTGTGTCAGTACGTCCGCGAACGTGATTCACGGGATTCACGTCGGGACACAGTCAGTTCTCTGTGTCAGTACGTTCGCGAACGTAATTCACGTGATTCACGTCGCGACACAGTCAGTTCTCTGTGTCAGTACGTTCGCGAACGTGATTCACGGGATTCACGTCGCGACACAGTCAGTTCTCTGTGTCAGTATGATCGCGAATGTGATTCACGGGATTCACGTCACGACACTGTCAGTTCTCTGTGTCAGTACGTTCGCGATCGTGATTCACGGATTCACATCGCGACACAGTCAGTTCTCTGTGTCAGTACATTTGCGAACGTGATTCACGGGATTCACGTAGCAACACAGTCAGTTCTCTGTGTCAGTACGTCCGCGAACGTGATTCACGGGATTCACGTCACGACACTGTCAGTTCTCTGTGTCAGTACGTTCGCGAACGTGATTCACGGGATTCACGTCGCGACACAGTCAGTTTTCCGTGTCAGTACATTCGCGAATGTGATTCACGGGATTCACGTCACGAAACTGTCAGTTCTCTGTGTCAGTACATTCGCGAACGTGATTCCCGTGATTCACGTAGCAACACAGTCAGTTCTCTGTGTCAGTACGTCCGCGAACGTGATTCACGGGATTCACATCGCGACACAGTCAGTTCTCTGTGTCAGTACATTCGCGAACGTTATTCACGTGATTCACGTCGCGACACAGTCAGTTCTCTGTGTCAGTATGATCGCGAACGTGATTCACGTCGCGACACAGTCAGTTCTCTGTGTCATTACGTTCGCGAACGTGATTCACGGGATTCACGTCGCAACGCAGTCAGTTCTCTGTGTCAGTATGTTCGCGAACGTGATTCACGTCGCGACACAGTCAGTTCTCTGTGTCATTACGTTCGCGAACGTGATTCATGGGATTCACGTCGCGACAGAGTCAGTTCTCTGTGTCAGTATGTTCGTGAACGTGATTCACGGGATTCACGTCGCGACACAGTCAGTTCTCTGTGTCAGTATGTTGGTGAACGTGATTTGCGGGATTCACGTCGCGACACAGTCAGTTCTCTGTGTCAGTATGTTGGTGAACGTGATTCACAGGATTCACGTCGCGACACAGTCAGTTCTCTGTGTCAGTACGTTCGCGAACGTGATTCACGTGATTCACAGGATTCACGTCGCGACACAGTCAGTTCTCTGTGTCAGTACGTTCGCGAACGTGATTCACGTCGCGACACAGTCAGTTCTCTGTGTCAGTACGTTCGCGAACGTGATTCACGGTATTCACGTCGCAACACAGTCAGTTCTCTGTGTCAGTATGTTCGCGAACGTGATTCACGAGATTCACGTCGCGACACAGTCAAGTTCTCTGTGTCAGTACGTTCGCAAACGTGATTCACGTGATTCACAGGATTCACGTCGCGACACAGTCAGTTCTCTGTGTCAGTACGTTCGCGAACGTGATTCACGTGATTCACAGGATTCACGTCGCGACACAGTCAGTTCTCTGTGTCAGTACGTTCGCAAACGTGATTCACGTCGCGACACAGTCAGTTCTCTGTGTCAGTACGTTCGCGAACGTGATTCCCGTGATTCACGGGATTCACGTCGCGACACAGTCAGTTCTCTTTGTCAGTACGTTCGCGAACGTGATTCACGTCGCAACACAGTCAGTTCTCTGTGTCAGTACGTTCGCGAACGTGATTCACGGTATTCACGTCGCAACACAGTCAGTTCTCTGTGTCAGTATGTTCGCGAACGTGATTCACGAGATTCACAGGATTCACGTCGCGACACAGTCAGTTCTCTGTGTCAGTACGTTCGCGAACGTGATTCACGTGATTCACAGGATTCACGTCGCGACACAGTCAGTTCTCTGTGTCAGTACGTTCGCAAACGTGATTCACGTCGCGACACAGTCAGTTCTCTGTGTCAGTACGTTCGCGAACGTGATTCCCGTGATTCACGGGATTCACGTCGCGACACAGTCAGTTCTCTTTGTCAGTACGTTCGCGAACGTGATTCACGTCGCAACACAGTCAGTTCTCTGTGTCAGTACGTTAGCGAACGTGATTCACGGGATTCACGTCGCAACACAGTCAGTTCTCTGTGTCAGTACGTTCGCGAAACTGATTCACGGGATTCACGTCGCAACACAGTCAGTTCTCTGTGTCAGTACGTTCGCGAACGTGATTCACGGTATTCACGTCGCAACACAGTCAGTTCTCTGTGTCAGTATGTTCGCGAACGTGATTCACGAGATTCACGTCGCAACACAGTCAAGTTCTCTGTGTCAGTACGTTCGCAAACGTGATTCACGTGATTCACAGGATTCACGTCGCGACACAGTCAGTTCTCTGTGTCAGTACGTTCGCGAACGTGATTCACGTGATTCACAGGATTCACGTCGCGGCACAAACAGTTCTCTGTGTCAGTACGTTCGCGAACGTGATTCACGTGATTCACGGGATTCACGTCGCGACACAGTCAGTTCTCTTTGTCAGTACGTTCGCGAACATGATTCACGTCGCAACACAGTCAGTTCTCTGTGTCAGTACATTAGCGAACGTGATTCACGGGATTCACGTCGCAACACAGTCAGTTCTCTGTGTCAGTATGTTCGCGAACGTGATTCACGTCGCGACACAGTCAGTTCTCTGTGTCAGTACGTCCGCGAACGTGATTCACGGGATTCACGTCGGGACACAGTCAGTTCTCTGTGTCAGTACGTTCGCGAACGTAATTCACGTGATTCACGTCGCGACACAGTCAGTTCTCTGTGTCAGTACGTTCGCGAACGTGATTCACGGGATTCACGTCGCGACACAGTCAGTTCTCTGTGTCAGTATGATCGCGAATGTGATTCACGGGATTCACGTCACGACACAGTCAGTTCTCTGTGTCAGTACGTTCGCGATCGTGATTCACGGATTCACATCGCGACACAGTCAGTTCTCTGTGTCAGTACATTTGCGAACGTGATTCACGGGATTCACGTAGCAACACAGTCAGTTCTCTGTGTCAGTACGTCCGCGAACGTGATTCACGGGATTCACGTCACGACACTGTCAGTTCTCTGTGTCAGTACGTTCGCGAACGTGATTCACGGGATTCACGTCGCGACACAGTCAGTTTTCCGTGTCAGTACATTCGCGAATGTGATTCACGGGATTCACGTCACGAAACTGTCAGTTCTCTGTGTCAGTACATTCGCGAACGTGATTCACGTGATTCACGTCGCGACACAGTCAGTTCTCTGTGTCAGTACGTCCGCGAACGTGATTCACGGGATTCACGTCGGGACACAGTCAGTTCTCTGTGTCAGTACGTTCGCGAACGTAATTCACGTGATTCACGTCGCGACACAGTCAGTTCTCTGTGTCAGTACGTTCGCGAACGTGATTCACGGGATTCACGTCGCGACACAGTCAGTTCTCTGTGTCAGTATGATCGCGAATGTGATTCACGGGATTCACGTCACGACACTGTCAGTTCTCTGTGTCAGTACGTTCGCGATCGTGATTCACGGATTCACATCGCGACACAGTCAGTTCTCTGTGTCAGTACATTTGCGAACGTGATTCACGGGATTCACGTAGCAACACAGTCAGTTCTCTGTGTCAGTACGTCCGCGAACGTGATTCACGGGATTCACGTCACGACACTGTCAGTTCTCTGTGTCAGTACGTTCGCGAACGTGATTCACGGGATTCACGTCGCGACACAGTCAGTTTTCCGTGTCAGTACATTCGCGAATGTGATTCACGGGATTCACGTCACGAAACTGTCAGTTCTCTGTGTCAGTACATTCGCGAACGTGATTCCCGTGATTCACGTAGCAACACAGTCAGTTCTCTGTGTCAGTACGTCCGCGAACGTGATTCACGGGATTCACATCGCGACACAGTCAGTTCTCTGTGTCAGTACATTCGCGAACGTTATTCACGTGATTCACGTCGCGACACAGTCAGTTCTCTGTGTCAGTATGATCGCGAACGTGATTCACGTCGCGACACAGTCAGTTCTCTGTGTCATTACGTTCGCGAACGTGATTCACGGGATTCACGTCGCAACGCAGTCAGTTCTCTGTGTCAGTATGTTCGCGAACGTGATTCACGTCGCGACACAGTCAGTTCTCTGTGTCATTACGTTCGCGAACGTGATTCATGGGATTCACGTCGCGACAGAGTCAGTTCTCTGTGTCAGTATGTTCGTGAACGTGATTCACGGGATTCACGTCGCGACACAGTCAGTTCTCTGTGTCAGTATGTTGGTGAACGTGATTTGCGGGATTCACGTCGCGACACAGTCAGTTCTCTGTGTCAGTATGTTGGTGAACGTGATTCACAGGATTCACGTCGCGACACAGTCAGTTCTCTGTGTCAGTACGTTCGCGAACGTGATTCACGTGATTCACAGGATTCACGTCGCGACACAGTCAGTTCTCTGTGTCAGTACGTTCGCGAACGTGATTCACGTCGCGACACAGTCAGTTCTCTGTGTCAGTACGTTCGCGAACGTGATTCACGGTATTCACGTCGCAACACAGTCAGTTCTCTGTGTCAGTATGTTCGCGAACGTGATTCACGAGATTCACGTCGCGACACAGTCAAGTTCTCTGTGTCAGTACGTTCGCAAACGTGATTCACGTGATTCACAGGATTCACGTCGCGACACAGTCAGTTCTCTGTGTCAGTACGTTCGCGAACGTGATTCACGTGATTCACAGGATTCACGTCGCGACACAGTCAGTTCTCTGTGTCAGTACGTTCGCAAACGTGATTCACGTCGCGACACAGTCAGTTCTCTGTGTCAGTACGTTCGCGAACGTGATTCCCGTGATTCACGGGATTCACGTCGCGACACAGTCAGTTCTCTTTGTCAGTACGTTCGCGAACGTGATTCACGTCGCAACACAGTCAGTTCTCTGTGTCAGTACGTTAGCGAACGTGATTCACGGGATTCACGTCGCAACACAGTCAGTTCTCTGTGTCAGTACGTTCGCGAAACTGATTCACGGGATTCACGTCGCAACACAGTCAGTTCTCTGTGTCAGTACGTTCGCGAACGTGATTCACGGTATTCACGTCGCAACACAGTCAGTTCTCTGTGTCAGTATGTTCGCGAACGTGATTCACGAGATTCACGTCGCAACACAGTCAAGTTCTCTGTGTCAGTACGTTCGCAAACGTGATTCACGTGATTCACAGGATTCACGTCGCGACACAGTCAGTTCTCTGTGTCAGTACGTTCGCGAACGTGATTCACGTGATTCACAGGATTCACGTCGCGGCACAAACAGTTCTCTGTGTCAGTACGTTCGCGAACGTGATTCACGTGATTCACGGGATTCACGTCGCGACACAGTCAGTTCTCTTTGTCAGTACGTTCGCGAACATGATTCACGTCGCAACACAGTCAGTTCTCTGTGTCAGTACATTAGCGAACGTGATTCACGGGATTCACGTCGCAACACAGTCAGTTCTCTGTGTCAGTATGTTCGCGAACGTGATTCACGTCGCGACACAGTCAGTTCTCTGTGTCAGTACGTCCGCGAACGTGATTCACGGGATTCACGTCGGGACACAGTCAGTTCTCTGTGTCAGTACGTTCGCGAACGTAATTCACGTGATTCACGTCGCGACACAGTCAGTTCTCTGTGTCAGTACGTTCGCGAACGTGATTCACGGGATTCACGTCGCGACACAGTCAGTTCTCTGTGTCAGTATGATCGCGAATGTGATTCACGGGATTCACGTCACGACACAGTCAGTTCTCTGTGTCAGTACGTTCGCGATCGTGATTCACGGATTCACATCGCGACACAGTCAGTTCTCTGTGTCAGTACATTTGCGAACGTGATTCACGGGATTCACGTAGCAACACAGTCAGTTCTCTGTGTCAGTACGTCCGCGAACGTGATTCACGGGATTCACGTCACGACACTGTCAGTTCTCTGTGTCAGTACGTTCGCGAACGTGATTCACGGGATTCACGTCGCGACACAGTCAGTTTTCCGTGTCAGTACATTCGCGAATGTGATTCACGGGATTCACGTCACGAAACTGTCAGTTCTCTGTGTCAGTACATTCGCGAACGTGATTCACGTGATTCACGTCGCGACACAGTCAGTTCTCTGTGTCAGTACGTCCGCGAACGTTATTCACGGGATTCACGTCGGGACACAGTCAGTTCTCTGTGTCAGTACGTTCGCGAACGTAATTCACGTGATTCACGTCGCGACACAGTCAGTTCTCTGTGTCAGTACGTTCGCGAACGTGATTCACGGGATTCACGTCGCGACACAGTCAGTTCTCTGTGTCAGTATGATCGCGAATGTGATTCACGGGATTCACGTCACGACACTGTCAGTTCTCTGTGTCAGTACGTTCGCGATCGTGATTCACGGATTCACATCGCGACACAGTCAGTTCTCTGTGTCAGTACATTTGCGAACGTGATTCACGGGATTCACGTAGCAACACAGTCAGTTCTCTGTGTCAGTACGTCCGCGAACGTGATTCACGGGATTCACGTCACGACACTGTCAGTTCTCTGTGTCAGTACGTTCGCGAACGTGATTCACGGGATTCACGTCGCGACACAGTCAGTTTTCCGTGTCAGTACATTCGCGAATGTGATTCACGGGATTCACGTCACGAAACTGTCAGTTCTCTGTGTCAGTACATTCGCGAACGTGATTCCCGTGATTCACGTAGCAACACAGTCAGTTCTCTGTGTCAGTACGTCCGCGAACGTGATTCACGGGATTCACATCGCGACACAGTCAGTTCTCTGTGTCAGTACATTCGCGAACGTTATTCACGTGATTCACGTCGCGACACAGTCAGTTCTCTGTGTCAGTATGATCGCGAACGTGATTCACGGGATTCACATCACGACACAGTCAGTTCTGTGTGTCAGTACGTTCGCAAACGTGATTCAAGTGATTCACGTCGCGACACAGTCAGTTCTCTGTGTCAGTACGTTCGCGAACGTGATTCACGGGATTCACGTCGCGACACAGTCAGTTCTCTGTGTCAGTACGTTCGCGAACGTGATTCACGGGATTAACGTCGCGACACAGTCAGTTCTCTGTGTCAGTACGTTCGCGAACGTTATTCACGGGATTCACGTCGCGACACAGTCAGTTCTCTGTGTCAGTATGTTCGCGAACGTGATTCACGGGATTCACGGGATTCACGGGATTCACGTCGCAACACAGTCAGTTCTCTATGTCAGTATGTTCGCGAACATGATTCATGTGATTCGCGCCAGTTCCGCTCATACCGGCATGGTCGCAGCGGAGCTCAACTGAACTGAGAAAGGAACGAATCAGTTCATAAAGTGATTCGGTTCAGTATGTTCACCCAAAAGATTCGTTCATTCGAACTAATCGTTCGCGAACGACACAACACTATTGGCCGGGGGCGCGACGTATACTCCGAAGCGACTTATGTGTGAAATTATTAACATCTTACCGTAAAATATCAAATATTATTTATCTCATTCACGTATGAGACTAGCCGGATGTCAGCAATCGTCACACACACACACGTTAACCAATGAAAATTCGGCGAAAGCATGTCATAGCAATCCAATCCACTTTATTTATATAGTACATTTAAACAACAAGAACGTTTCCAAAGTGCTGCACAGTCATGTTAAAAACAATATTAAAAAAAACATATTATGCTCCACCAATGACTGAATAAAAACAAAAATAAATAAATATAAAACCAATATAAAAAAAACTATACAAAAACAAATATGATTAAAAACTATTTTAAAGGGTAAAATCAATTAAAACAGTAAAATAGAAATCAAAGTGTATAAAAAACACAGAGGACAACAGAGGACAGAGGACCACACAACACAAGTAGTGTTAAAAGCCAAAGAATAAAAGTGGGTCTTAAGACAGTTTGAACATGGAGGAGCAGAGTGTTCCAGAGTTTAGGGCCGACCACAGAGATGGCCCTGTCTCCCCTGGCCTTAAGTCTGGTCTTGGGCACCACGAGCTGGAACTGGCTCTCGGACCTCAGAACGCGCGCAGGAGTGTACATTTGGATGAGGTCCGAGATATATTGAGGTGCCAGTCCATGTAAAGATTTAAAAACAAACAGCAATGTTTTAAAATCAATTCTAAAATGAACAGGGAGCCAGTGCAAACTCTGAAGAATTGGGGTTGTATGCTGGCGTTTCCTGGCCCCTGTTAAAAGTCGTGCTGCCGCGTTCTGGACTAACTGCAACAGGGAGAGAGATTTTTGGCTAAAGCCAGCATAAAGTGCATTGCAGTAGGCCAGGCGACTTGAAATAAAAGCATGCACGACTTGTTCAAAAAGGTTAAAAGATAAAAACGGTTTAACCTTTACTAAAAGACGAAGGTGATAAAAACACGATTTTAAAACGCCATTGACTTGTTTGTCTCGTTTAAAATCGCTGTCTATAGTGACGCCAAGGCTGGTGACTTTGGGACGCACATCATTTTGCAATGGTCCCAAGTCAGTGAAGGCCGCGCCAAAAACTAAAATTTCCGTTTTTCCCTCATTCAGTATTAAACTTCGTCCTTGACGTCACATAGACAGTTGAGAAGGGGGGTCAGGGTACCGTGGCTTTTTGAAATCGGCATATAAATTTGGCAGTCATCTGCATAAAAGTGATAAAACACTCCATGTTTCTTAAAAATATCTCCAAGAGGGAGGAGATAAAGAGCGAACAGGATGGGACCTAAAATAGATCCCTGGGGGACACCACAGTAAAGCGGGGAAGAAGAAGAGGTGGCGTCCCCCAGCCTGACAGAGGAGGACCTCTCAGACAGGTAAGATCTGAACCACTCTAACGCAGTACCCCTGACACCCACACAGTCTCTCAGGCGGTCTAAAAGAATTGTGTGGTCGACTGTGTCAAAGGCAGTAAGATCTAAAAGACCGTATTATTTTCGGGTCTCCCCATGTCTAGCATTAAAAGATTACAGTTGGTACAAAATGCGGCTGCTAGACTTTTGACAAGAACAAGAAAGTTTGATCATATTACGCCTGTACTGGCTCACCTGCACTGGCTCCCTGTGGACTTAAGATGTGACTTTAAGGTTTTACTACTTACGTATAAAATACTACACGGTCGAGCTCCATCCTATCTTGCCGATTGTATTGTACCATATGTCCCGGCAAGAAATCTGCGTTCAAAAGACTCCGGCTTATTAGTGATTCCTAAAGCCCAAAAAAAGTCTGTGGGCTATAGAGCATTTTCCGTTCGGGCTCCAGTACTCTGGGATGCCCTCCCGGTAACAGTTCGAGATGCTACCTTAGTAGAAGCATTTAAGTCTCACCTTAAAACTCATCTGTATACTTTAGCCTTTAAATAGACCTCCTTTTTAGACCAGTTGATCTGCCGCTTGATTTCTTTTTTCTCCTATGTCCCCCCCCCTCCCTTGTGGAGGGGGTCCGGCCCGATGACCATGGATGAAGTACTGGCTGTCCAGAGTCGAGACCCAGGATGGACCGCTCATTGGGACCCAGGATGGACCGCTCGCCTGTGTATCGGTTGGGGACATCTCTACGCTGCTGATCCGCCTCCGCTTGGGATGGTTTGCTGTGGACGGGACTCTCGCTGCTGTCTTGGATCCGCTTTGAACTGAACTCTCGCGGCTGTGTTGGAGCCACTATGGATTGAACTTTCACAGTATCATGTTAGACCCGCTCGACATCCATTGCTTTCGGTCCCCTAGAGGGGGGGGGGGGGGGGGGGGGGGGGGGGGGGTTGCCCATATCTGAGGTCCTCTCCAAGGTTTTTCATAGTCAGCATTGTCACTGGCGTCCCACTGGGTGTGAATTCTCCCTGCCCACTGGGTGTGAGTTTTCCTTGCCCTTTTGTGGGTTCTTCCGAGGATGTTGTAGTCGTAATGGTTTGTACAGTCCTTTGAGACATTTGTGATTTAGGGCTATATAAATAAACATTGATTGATTGATTGATTGATTGAAAAGCACTAAAATGGCTTTTCACGTGGGAGAACTTGCACAATCGGTGGCTGACTAAATACTTTTTTGCCCCACTGTATGTGCTCCAATCACTCTATCGCAAAAAAAATAAGAGTTGTAGAAATGATTGGAAACTCAAGACAGCCACGACATTATGTTCTTTACAAGTTTATGTACATTTTTCAACGCGACTGTATATGATGCGACGTATAGGTTATATGTGGAAAATACTCCGCGTCACACGTGGAATACATATTACTTACATATGTCGGACGAAAAAGTACATGAAGGTCTGCCCTGTGGGACCTCTAACCTGCAGCGAGGGAATATGTTCTAATGTAACTGGAGATGTTCTTAAGTACATGCCAGCAACTTTTTCCATGTGCTGACAGAAAAAGAAAAAAAAATAAACAATCTGATTTGACATGGATGAAGATAGACTCAATTGTCGTTGACATGCTTTATGTTGTGTAAAAAGACAGTAAGGAAATCACTTCTATGCCACAAAAGAAGCTCTCTGTCAATGCTACTGTGCGTGCGTCTCCCTCGCTGCGCAGGGCCAGGATTTGGTTTCAAATGAAGGCCACGCCTGCTCCGGACGAGGCCTTTTCACGCAAGTTTGGCTATTTAAATGTCGGAGGGACGCTGGACAGGAGAGGACGCACTTTTTTTTTTCTTTGGGACTATCCGAACAACACGCAAGGAGAGTTTCTGGATTTGGCGCGCAGCCTTTTTAATGCTGCGCGTATTGCCGGTGCGTAAAGTTCCGTGCGTAAGTGTTCCATTCCGCAGAACTGTCACTGAGGTGCTTTTTTTTTTTTTTTTTTTAAACACGCTTTCATGGCGGCACGGAGGCTCTGCTTGGATGTACCGTTTGGACTGACATCATGAAGACAACTGGACTGGAGATCTTCAATTAAACCCAAACGGGGAGGGTGGAACTCATTCATTTTCATTCCTGATAAGAATCAGCGGAGTATTCATGAATCAATATTTGAATTATTACAAAATGAGGCTGAGAACATCGAGGTTAGGTTATCTGTAAGTACAACAAAACAATATACTAAATATGTAAATGCTATATTTCCTTCATTATGTGTTTTCTTGTCTTTCACAGGTTACTCCAGTTCACAGCACTTTGCTTTTACGCACAGGTAACTTTATTTAGATGTAATCATTTTCATATTTGTTTATTGGACTTTAAGCAGGGGACTTAAAATATGGAATGCTTACAATGAAAACACAAGCCACATTAAAGAGTTTTTATTAACGTTTCACAATAATTAAAAAGCTATTTTAAGATGCATAGGCACCAGAAAATGTTGGCTAATTTTAATTCTGGTTAATATTATTGATGTACATACACAATCTTATGTATTATTTGTATATTTTTTCTGTATCTTACAGTACCACAAAGTTTTTTAGGTGAGGTAAATTCAATGCATGTGGGACATAGTACCATTTTATGGAATGCTTACAATGAAAAGATAAGCTATATTAAACAGTCATTAATGTTTCACAATAATTCCCAAAGTATACAGTGTAAAAACAGCAAAAAAAAAAAAAAAAAACTTAGTCCCCAAAAATGTTGCCGTCAAAATAATAGTGGGTTCTTTTCAGATTTAAAGTAGCGTGAAAACAAATATTTTACAGTACAGTTTTCAGATTTATAGTAACTCATCCTAACATTTTTTTTAACCATAAAAACATGTTTTTACAGTGTAGATCAGTGCTTCTAAAACAGGAGTGTCAAACTCCTTTTAGATGGGGGTCCACATGCAGAAAAATCTACTCCCAAGTGGGCCAGACTGATAAAATCATGGCACGATAACTTAAAAATAAAGACTACTTCAGATTGTTTTCTTTTTAGTTGTAGTTTTTTAGGTGAGGTAAATTTCAAAAAGTCAATGCATGTGGGATATATTACCGTTTTATGGACTGCTTACAATGAAAATATAAGCCACATTAAACACTTGCTAATGTTTCAGAATAATTCCCAAAGTATACATTGTAGAAAGAATAAAAAAAGCTAAGTCCCCCAAAAATGTTGTCGTCAAAATAAAAGTGGGTACTTTTTAGATTTAAAGTAGCATAAAAACTAAAATTGTACAGTACAGTTTTCAAATTTATAGTAACTAATTTCACCTTTTTTTTTTAACCATAAAAACATGTTTTTACAGTGTAGATCAGTGCTTCTAAAACAGGAGTGTCAAACTAATTTAGATCGGGGGCCACATGGAGAAAAATCTACTCCCAAGTGGGCCAGACTGATAAAATCATGGCACGATAACTTAAAAATAAAGACTACTTCAGATTGTTTTCTTTTTAGTTTTAGTTTTTTAGGTGAGGTAAATTTCAAAATGTCAATGCATGTGGGACATGGCACCATTCATGGAATGCTTACAATGAAAACATAAGCCACATTAAACAGTTATTGATGTTTCAGAATAATTCCCAAAGTATACATTGTAGAAACAGTATTAAAAAAAATTTAAATTAAAAAAAATATAGCATCTTATTCCCCGAAAATGTGCCTGTCAAAATAAAAGTGGGTTCTTTTTAGATTTAAAGTAATGTAAATACAAGAAATTTGCAGTACACTTTTCGAATTTATAGTAACTCATTTCACCATTTTTTTTGCACCATTAAAAACATGTTTTTACAGTGTAGATCAGTGCTTCTAAAACAGGGGTGTCAAACTCATTTTAGATGGGGGGCCACATGGAGAAAAATCTACCACCAAGTGGGCCGGGCTGGTAAAATCATGGCACGATAACTTAAAAATAAAGACTACTTCAGATTGTTTTCTTTTTAATTTTCGTTTTTTTGGTGAGGTAAATTCAAAATGTCAATGCATGTGGGATATATTACCGTTTTATGGAATGCTTACAATGAAAACATAAGCCACATTAAACACTTACTAATGTTTCAGAATAATTTCCAAAGTATACATTGTAGAAAGAGTGAAAAATGAAAAAAGCTTACACCCCAAAAATGTTGTCGTCAAAATAAAAGTGGGTACTTTTTAGATTTAAAGTAGCATAACAACTAAAATTGTACAGTACAGTTTTCGAATTTATAGTAACTAATTTCACCTTTTTATTTTAACCATAAAAACATGTTTTTACAGTGTAGATCAGTGCTTCTAAAACAGGAGTGTCAAATTAATTTAGATCGGGGGCCACATGGAGAAAAATCTACTCCCAAGTGGGCCAGACTGATAAAATCATGGCACGATAACTTAAAAATAAAGACTACTTCAGATTGTTTTCTTTTTAGTTTTAGTTTTTTAGGTGAGGTAAATTTCAAAATGTCAATGCATGTGGGATATGGCACCGTTTTATGGAATGCTTACAATGAAAACAAAAGCCACATTAAACAGTTATTAATGTTTCACAATAATTCCCAAAGTATACATTGTAGAAAGAGTATAAAAAAAAAATATATAAAAAAAAATAGCAGCTTATTCCTCGAAAATGTGCCTGTCAAAATAAAAGTGGGTTCTTTTTCAATTTAAATTAATGTAAAAACAAGAAATTTGCAGCACAGATTTCGAATTTATAGTAACTAATTTCACCATTTTTTTTACCTTAAAAATATGTTTTTACAGTGTAGCGCAGTGCTTCTAAAACAGGGGTGTCGAACTCATTTTAGAATGTGGGCGACATGGAGAAAAATATACTCCCAAGTGGGCCGGACTGGTAAAATCACGGAACGATAACTTAAAAATAAAGATTACTTTAGATCGTTTTCTTTTTAGTTTTAGTTTTTTAGGTGAGGACAATTACAAAAGAATAATCTCACTGGCAATGCATGTGGGATATTGCACCGTTTTATGGAATGCTAACAATGGAAACATAAGCCACATTAAACAGTTATTAATGTCTCAGAATAATTCCCAAAGTATACATTGTAGAAACAGTTTAAAAAAAATAGCAGTATAGTCCCCAAAAATGTTGCCGTCAAAATAGAAGTGGCGCAACAACTAAAATTTTAAAGTAGAGTTTTCGAATTTATAGTAACTAATTTCACTTTTTTTTTTTTACCATAAAAAACATGTTTTTAATGTGTAGATCACTGCTTCTAAAATAGGGGTGTCAAACTAATTTAGATCAGGGGACACATAGAGAAAAATCTTCTCCCAAGTGGGCCAGAGTGGTAAAATCGTGGCACGATAACTTAAAAATAAAGGCAACTTCAGAATGGCCCCGTTTTATGGAATGCTTACAATGAAAACATAAGCCACATTAAAACGGTTAATAATGTTTCACAATAATTCCCAAAGTATACTTTGCAGAAACAGTAAAAAATTAAAATATATTTTTAAAAAAATAGCAACTTATTCCCCGAAAATGTGCCTGTCAAAATAAAAGTTGGTTCTTTTTAGATTTAAAGTAATGTAAAAACAAGAAATTTGCAGTACAGTTTTGGTGAGGTAAATTAAAAAAGTCAATGCATGTTGTATATAGTACAGTTTTATGGAATGCTTACTCCCAAAGTATACATTGTAGAAAGAATTTAAAAAAAGCTAAGTCTCCAAAAATGTTGCCGTCAAAATAAAAGTGGTTCTACTTAGATTTAAAGTAGCGTAAAAACCAATATTTTACAGTACAGTTTTCAAATTTATAGTAACTCGTTTTAGAATGAAATTCTGAGCACTGAGCTGCAAGTTTTTTTGTTTTTTTTAACCACAGAAACATTTTTTTATACATTGTAGATACATACATACAGTGGTTGTAAAACAGGGGTGTCAAACTCATGGAGAAAAATCTACTCCCAAGTGGGCCGGACTGGTAAAATCCTGTCACGATAACTTAACAATAAAGACAACTTCAGATTGTTTTCTTTTTCTGAAAATAGAACGAGCACATTCTGAAAATGTACAATTCATAATGTTATCGTTTTTTTTTACACTTAAATGTGGCCTTCCTCTCCTTTTTTATTAGCTCTCTGTATTTGCCACAGATACAATGCATTATTACACATGAAATGGCATGAAATGTAGTATTTATAATTATGTTTGTCAGCAATAACATAAGCCAGCTTCCATTCCTTTGACATTCAATGTTAAAATATAGTGCAACTATAAATAAATAGAAATTTAAAACAAATATACTGAAATAGTTGAAAACATGGTCAAGGTAAATAATTGTGAAAATGTTGACAACATATCAATAAATAAATATTAAAATGTCTGTTACTTTCATATATTTTTATGTAGTATCTATACATAAATACATACATACATGCATATATATACATTTATTTATATTTATATATTTGTAATTTTCCAGAGGGAACTCTCCTGAAGGAATCAATAAAGTACTATCTATCTATCTATCTATCTATCCATCTCTATATATATATATATATATATATATATATATATATATATATATATATATATATATATATATATATATATATATATATAGTTTCATCCATATGTTGAAAGGATCAGTAGGATTTTTATTTAACTTCTTATTTCTAGCTTATATTTGGAAATATTGACTAAAAATATATGTGAAAAAATATTTTGTTACACTTATAGTGTAACAGCTACTTATATCCTTCTGAGAACCACATTGTAAAAAGTGTCATAGTAAATTCACAGCAATTTACTAAAATCCTTTAAAATAATGTACTGTTTTTACAGCAATTTACAGTAATTGCAGAGCTGTAGTTCTACGGTTAATTACAACAAAGTCACAATTAAATGATGTAACTTCACAATTGTAATCACAGCATACCGCCAGCTACTGTAAAAGAGTGTGCAACACAGTCCACGGAACCCCCTGAGGGACAGGACAGTTTTCATTTAAAGTTTTTAGTTGTGATGTTAAAGAGGACTATGAATATGAGTTTACTTTGAAAAAATGAATTACTATTTTTTTACAGTCATTTGCTTTAATTTGAAAGTGAATTTTGATTGCAGTGTGGGGAAAATACTGTTAAATGCTGTGAAAATCCTGATGTGTTTACAGTGCTTTTGCTTTCAAAAATAGATCAACAACTAATTTTGCATGTACTGTATCAGCAGTTAGTAGGTCTGTACACGCCTGACCCAAATAACATGGCGATAATCGGGTCTGATATTTGGATATTCCATACGTTGCATCCCTGTACATCTGCAGTGGGCTGCAATAATAATGAAGACATTTTATTAGGGGGGCTACAGGGCAATTGGCAGAAATTCAAACATCTTGAAAAGTGGCAAGATCTCACTTTGACAGGTGATTGTTAAAACATATGTGGAACGCTGCATTGAAAAGGGGGGGGGGGGAGTCAAGAAGGGGGTGAAAGATCACCGGCGGTTAAGGCAAATAACAAGCTGGGGAATTGCCGTCCCCGTGGAGCCCAAATCATCCTTAAAATTGGCCAAACCCCACCAAGGACATCAATTAGTAGGATTGAACACACACATAAGGGCAGCATTCCTCAAACGCATGTGTTTGCTGTTGCCCTGCAGAACACAGTGCAGTCTCCTCCTAATTTCAAGCACCATGTCACCGAGCAGAGCCGGCTGTCGGACCGGATGAGCCGCCGGTTAACGCGAACCTACCAACTGTACAGCCGGACCAGCGGCAAACACGTGCAGGTGCTGTCCAACAAGAGGGTCAACGCCAACGCCGACGACGGGGCGGCCCACGGTAAATGACAGCCATCGCATATTCATCCAGAGTGCTGTTTGAAAAGTGTCAAATTGATATGGAAACATAATTAAGGGGATGTCAGTTCCTAATGCTATTGGGATTTTACTATACTAACAAATGTTGTATTCTGACATGAGAACATATTACAAGTCAAATGTAGTTTGTGTTGTTTACAGCAGGGTCCCCAAACTTTTTGATGTAAATGTATATGTCTATATTTATATTTATATATTTATATATATATGTATACATTTATTTATATATACATATATATGTATGTATACAGTATATATATATATATATATATATATATATATATATATATATATATATATATATATATATATATTTGGGCTTCACGGTGGGAGAGGGGTTAGTGCGTCTGCCTCACAATACGAAGGTCCTGCAGTCCTGGGTTCAAATCCAGGCTCGGGATCTTTCTGTGTGGAGTTTGCATGTTCTCCCCGTGAATGCGTGGGTTCCCTCCGGGTATTCCGGCTTCCTCCCACCAACAAAGACATGCACCTGGGGATAGGTTGATTGGCAACACTAAAATGGTCCCTAGTGTGTGAATGTGAGTGTGAATGTTGTCTGTCTATCTGTGTTGGCCCTGTGATGAGGTGGCGCCCGATTGTAGCTGAGATAGGCGCCAGCTCCCCCCGCGACCTCGAAAGGGAATAAGCGGTAGGAAATGGATGGATGGATATATATATTTGTATCCAGAGAATAGGGCTCGATACCGTGGTAGAGCGCAACATGTATGTGTGGGAAAAATCACAAGACTACTTCATCTCTACAGAACTGTTTCATGAGGGGTTCCCTCAATCATCAGAAAAAAAAAAATATATATATATATATATATATATATATATATATATATATGTATATGTGTATTTACTGTATGTATATATATGTATATATGTATGTGTATATACACATATATGTATATATGTGTGTATGTGTATATATGTATATATTTGTGTTTATGTATATACACATGTATATGTATGTATGTGTATATATGTATATATTTGTGTATATGTATATATATGTGTGTATATGTATATACAGTGGAGCAAAAAAGTATTTAGTCAGCCACCGATTGTGCAAGTTCTCCTACTTAAAATGATGACAGAGGTCTGTAATTTTCATCATAGGTACACTTCAACTGTGAGAGACAGAATGTGAAAAAAAATCCAGGAATTCACATGGTAGGAATTTGAAATAATTTATTTGTAAATTATGGTGGAAAATAAGTATTTGGTCAGCCATTCAAAGCTCTCACTGATGGAAGGAGGTTTTGGCTCAAAATATCACGATAAATGGCCCCATTCATTCTTTCCTTAACACGGATCAATCGTCCTGTCCCCTTAGCAGAAAAACAGCCCCAAAGCATGATGTTTCCACCCCCATGCTTCACAGTAGGTATGGTGTTCGTGGGATGAAACTCAGTTGTCTTCTATCTTCAAACATGACGAGTTGAGTTTTTACCAAAAAGTTCTATTTTGGTTTCATCTGACCACATGACATTTTCCCAATCCTCTGCTGTATCATCCATGTAACCCTTTTTTGTATAAACTCAATTTGTCGTGTTTGGAGGTGTGTGTAAAAGGTAAGACATATTATTTGGCGTTTTGGTTCGTAATATTATGCAAAAGCAATTTTTCTTACATTCTGGTACCTGCTGATCTGCATAAATCCTGGAAAAAATTGCGCGTGTCGGCCTTTGTAGTCCGTGCGGACTCCGTAGTCGATACGTTTCTTCTTGTTCTCTATCTTCTTGTTATTGGAAATTCATCCATTTCTAATATAAAGTAGTGTAAAGTTCTTACTTATATCCGTCGGTAAACTCGCCATGAAAGCGCTAAAACATACTGGTATAGTGAGTTTACATTATTCACCCAAGGAACTTTAGTTATTAGAGAGTTCCGGTCGGATGGTTTTAGAATTAGTTTGATCCACCTATTATCTTATAACTATTGCCAGTGATTCTCTCCTTGATTGGAAAAAAGTTACTTCTAAAAAAATAACATGTATAATAACGAGCCAGTCCTTTGAAGGCTTTGAAGAGCACGATTCCTCAAAATCTGTCTCCCTTCTGAGCCGTAAATCCCGTCTCTGGTCACGCAAATGCGTTGCCAGGAGTTCTGAATCATTCCACACTCCAGATGGGTTATACTGCCTTCATACGTTCAATCAGATTAATAATGATAAATCCGCATTAAAGCGTAATTTTGACAGCGCTAATATAAATGCAAACATGTCAAATCTTGCACGGAGGAACAGGGTCTCCCCTACCTAGGAACCCCACGATCAGAGCATGGAAAATGTCAATTAATAAAATGTTACCCGGAAATCATTCCTCGCCCTTTCCTGCTCAGTCACTGATAAGAAGGTAAATACATTGTTACCATCCGACATGGCACACAGCGTTAGTGCTAGTCTTGTAAAGCAGTAGGGTTTCATCGATCATGGAAGTTGTGTCAGAAAGGTTTGCAAATTTATGTTTTAACTAGATCAGGCAATTCCTGAAGGAATTGCGTATTAATGCTTCAATGCTAAAGTTGAACTGAAATCTTGGGGGAAAAAATTAGAATTGTTGAAGTAGAGCACACAATTCCTGAACAGGATGAATATTTTGAAGTTGGAAAAGTTTGAATCAGATGAAAAATGTGGGATTTGTGGAACTTTGAAGAATGTCCCATTGATTTCAATAAGAACTCCCCAAAAATTCGGAAATTTCGGGAAAAGCAGGAATTGTTTTGAAAATGGTTAACAACGTGAATGGTCTGAATGAGTTGAAATGGATGGTGTTGGATTTTTTTTCAAACTGGTCGAGGATTGTTGGAGTAGTAACATGTTGAATTGAGAAATGGTATTACGGAAATCCTGGAATTTTTCCAATTCAAAAAACAGCTTAGTTTTTTGGTTCTGATTAAGAGGAATGTTTTGACGGTGGAACGGTTGAAATGCGTTGAAAAATGTGGAAGGAGTAGTCGCCAGAAAAAAAGGGTGGAAATAGGGCTTTGGAAAAGCAGGAATTCTGGACAATCTTGGAATTTTTTTTCAACTTGAAACAATTATGATTTGAATTCCCAGGATTCTGGAATATGTTAAAGTGGAATGGTCTGAATAGGTTCAAATTTCTGGAAGAGCGGGAATTGTTTTAAAAATGGTAAAAACAAAAAAACAACTTGAATGGTCTGAATGAGTTGCAATGGTTGGTGTTGGATTTTGAGAAATGTTGAAGTAGTAACATGTTGAATGTAGAAATGGTATTACGAAATTCCTCAAATTTCGGGAAACCCGGGAATTTTTCCAGTTCAAAAAACAACTTTGTTTTTTTATCCGGATTAAGAGGAATGTATGGACAGTGAAACAGTTGAAATGCGTTGAAAAATGTGGAAGGAGTAGTTGCCAGATAAGAGGGTGGAAATAGGGCTTTAGAAAAGCAGGAATTCTGGAAAATCCTGGAAAAAAAATTTGAACTTAAAAAAATTATAATTTTAATTTCCAGGATGCTGGAATATGTTGAAGGTGGGATGGTTTGAATAGGTTGAAAAATGTGGAAATAGTGGAAGTTTGAAAAATGGCCAATTGATTTTGAATGGGAAAAATGTCCCGGAAAAGCCGGAAATCTGGGAATTTTTGGAATTTGTCAAGGGAAAGCTCGCGATTGTCGAGTAGACTGAACAGTTTGAAGTTGGAACAGTTTGAATCAGACGGAACATGTGGGAATTGTGGAACTTTGAAAAATGTCCCATTGATTTCAATGAAAATTTCCCAAAAAAATGGTAATTTCGGGATTGATTGATTGACTGAAACATTTATTAGTAGATTGCACAGTACAGTACATATTCCGTACAATTGACCACTAAATGGTAACACCCGAATAAGTTTTTCAACTTGTTTAAGTCGGGGTCCACGTTAATCAACTGATAGTACAAATATATACTATCAACATAATACAGTCATCACACAAGTTAATCATCAGAGTATATACATTGAATTATTTACATTATTTACAATAAAAGCGGACAATGTTCTGAAAATGGTAAAAAAAAACTTGAATGATTTGGTCTGAATGGTCTGAATGATTTGAAATGGTTGGTGTTGGAATTTTTCAAATTGGTCACTAAATGTGGAAATAGTAACATCTTTTGGATTGAGAAATGGTATTACAAAATTCCTCAAATTTCGGGAAAACCGGGAATTTTTATGGTTCAAAAAACAACTTTGTTTTTTTGTCCTGATTAAGAGGAATATTTGGACAGCGGAACGGTTCAAATGCGTTGAAAAATGTGGAAGGAGTAGTTGCCAGAATAAAAGGGTGGAACTAGGGCTTTGGAAAAGCAGGAATTCTGGAAAATCCTGGAAATGTTTCTGAACTTCAAAAAAAATCTCATTTTAACTTCCAGAATGGTGGAATGTGTTGAAGGTAGTATGGTTTGAATTGGTTAAAAAAAATGTGGAAATGGTGAAAGTTTGAAAAATAGCCAATTAATTTTGGATGGGAAAAATGTCCCGTAAAACCTGGAAATCTGGGAATTCTTGGTATTTGTCAAGGGAAAACCCGTGATTCCCGAATAGGCTGAACAGTTTGAAGTGAGACCGGTTTGAATCGGGTGGAAAAGTGTGGAAGGAAGAATAACAAGTTGAATAATAAATACATAAATGTTGGTGTAGAAAGCCATATGTGTGAATGCATTTGAGCATTCACACAATCATAATAATAATAATGATGAATTATTATTTATATATAGCGCTTTTCTCGGCATGCAAAGAACTGAAAACACAGCATTCATTCACTCCACATATACACTTTTATGGTGGTAAGTTGCATTTCCAGCCGTTAAATGTGTTATTTTGCAGACAATTTATTTCTCATTAATTAGCTTTAGTACAGAACATGCCATCAAATTAAATTCAAGTTTGAATTTTAAAAAGTTTAAAAATGTTCCTATATAAATTTGATTTGATGTTTTATTAAGGTTCCCCATTAGCTGGTTGCCACAACAACCCGCTAGTCCTCCTGGGGTCCAAAAACTCAATACAATTACAAGTGAAAGCATATAATTATAACTACAAAATACAGTAAAAAAAAATAAAAGCATCAATAAGAAAACAAGCAAACAATTTACAGTCACAGAATAATAATGACCATACAAAAATAACTACACAATACAAAACCAAACACGATCATCAACAAGCAAACTAATTTAAAGACTCAGATAATACTAAGAATATATATATTTGAAAAATTTGTGGGGAAAAATCTCCAAAGAAAATTTTGCTCAGGACCCCAGTTTAAGTTCCTGAGTCCATGCAATGCACAGTGTGGTAGAATATCAACCGTAGAATCATTTTGGAGTTGATTTTGGCCGTTGGTGGAACAAACACAAGATGAACAGTTCCTATATGAATAAAAAAATTGTGTGGAATTTTTTTTTTTATAAAATGTTGCTCAGGGCCCCAGTTTAGGTTACTGAATAGGAACCTGGTCCATTCAACACACAGTGTGGTGGACTGTCAACAGATGACTAGGTTTTTGTTGATTTTGGCCGATGGTGGAACAAACACAAGAGGAACAGTTCCAATACAAAGTAAAAAAAATAGTGGAAAATAATCTCCTTATAAAATTTTGCTCAGGACCCCAGTTTAGGTTCCTGAATAGGACCCTGGTCCATCCAACACAGTCCGGTGCACTGTCAACAGTAGAATAAGTTTTAGTTGATTTTGGCCGCAGGTGGAACAAACACAAGAGGAACCGTTCCTATGTAGATTAAAAAATGTGCGGAAAATAATCTCCTAATAAAATGTTGCTCAGGGCCCCGGTTTGGGTTCCTGAATAGGACCCTGGTCCATCCGACACACAGTGTGGTGGCATGTCAACAGTAGAATATGTTTTAGTTGATTTTGGCCTTTGGTGGAACAAACACAAGAGGAACAATTCCTAAAGAAATGAAAAAATGTGTGGAAAAAAATCTCCTAATAAAATGTTGCTCAGGGACCCAGTTTAGGTTCCTGAATAGGACCCTGGTCCATCCAACACAGTGTGGTGCACTGTCAACCGTAGAATCATTTTGTAGTTGATTTTGGCCTCAGGTGGAACAAACACAATTGGAACCGTTCCTATATAAATGAAAAAATGTGTGGAAAAAAAATATTCTAATCAAAAGTTGCTCAGAACCCCAGTTTAGGTTCCTGAATAGGACCCGGGTCCATCCAAAACACAGTGTGGTGGAATGTCAGCAGTAGAATAAGTTTTAGTTGATTGTGGCCGTTGGTGGAACGAACACAAGAGGAACAATTCCTATAGAAATGAAAAAATGTGTGGAAAAAAATCTCCTAGTAAAATGTTGCTCAGGGACCCAGTTTAGGTTCCTGAATAGGACCCTGGTCCATCCAACCCAGTGTGGTGAACGGTCAACAGTAGAATAAGTTTTAGTTGCTTTTGACCGTTGGTGGAACAAACACAAAAGGAAGATTTCTTATATAAATGAAAAAATGTGTGAAAAAAATTCTAATAAAATTTTGCTCAGGGCCCCAGTTTAGTTTCCTGAATAGGAACCTGGTCCATCCAACACACATTGTGGTGGACTGTCAACAGTAGAATAAGTTTAAGTTGATTTTGGCCGCAGGTGGAACAAACACAAAAGGAACAGTTCCTATATAAATAAATAAAAATGTGAGGAAAAAAATCTAATAAAATGTTGCTCAGAACCCCAATTTAGGTTCCTGAATAGGACCCTGGTTCATCCAACACAGTGTGGTGAACTGTCAACAGTAGAATAAGTTTAAGTTGATTTTGGCCGTTGGTGGAACAAACACAAGAGGAGGGAGTGCAAAGCCAGAAGCTTTAAAGTGAGGCGTCAACATCTTTTATGACTTTTGTGTGCCGGCGTTCCACAAATGGATCAAGTCTTTGACACCTACTTTGAAGGCCAGCTATTTCTGGCCGGGCTATTGTGGCAACACATAGGTTGCAGAAGTCCTGACCTCACTTTATTTAGGTGCGTCCTTTCAATAGCATACCAAGACTCCGCGTACTCTGCAGTGGACATTTATTTTTCTTTTGCCAGAGTGACAAAATGTCCACGACAGAGGATGCAGGAGGTTTGAGGTTCATTATGTAAGGAATTTTCATTGCATTGCTTCCGGACTCCATTTAAAAAGAGCTGGGGTCAGCGTCCTCACCTCCTTGCCTCTTTCATGTAATCTTTTGTCTTCTTGATTTCCTGACCCACACGTTAGTTCTCACACACACCTACTAAAAAGGTGTCGCTCTTGTAAACGACCCGAATCTGCCTCGTTTGAAGACCATCACAGCACAACACGAAAGGAGACTTTATTTATGTTTGTATGTCTTTTAGATCAAAGGGCTCAGGAGATAGAATTGGTTTTTGCAATTCTGATTAAGTGGAAAGTGGGTTTGTACGGTATACCGGTATTGGTATAGTGCCACAATACTAATGAATCATATTCAGTACTATACCGCCTCTGAAAAGTTAGTCCCGGTTTAAAACCTCTAAAGGCCTTAGTGGCCACATGCGTGGATGGCACCTTTTAGCTCTTATTTCCAAAATTGTGTACACGACTGAATTGGGGTCTTATGCCGACATATGGACACTTATACTGCTATCTGGTGTCAGAAGAGTACAACATACAATGGAATTTGGAAAAAAAAAGTGTAAAAATTAAAAATGTGCATGTCACTTGACATGAAGTACACGTTTGTGTACTCATGGACTAAGTATATTATATTAGCAGATGATTTTTAGGTTTTATTCTAATTAGGGTCCAATAAGCCCAAATAGCGAAGAGAAATAAAAAAAAGCTTGTAAACACACAGCTTGGGCCTTAAGAGGTTAAAACATGGCTCGCTAGCTAGCGGCTATAGTCCCACCACTTCGAAATCACTAATCCTCGCCTCCATGGCGACAAATAAAGTAAGTTTCTTACAAGTATCATTATCACTGCAGGACGAGGAATAGCTAAACATGCTTCACTACACAACGTAGCTCACTGCCATCAAAATGTAAACAAACAACATTGGTGGAGCTACATCTGACATCACCTGTAATGATACCAAGTACAGGAGCGTATCTAGTCGATACTAATGATTATATCTATATTTTTTATCATTTCGAATTTTTTTTTCCTTTTTTTAATTTTATATTATGTTTATAAACTCAAGAAAACTCAGGAAATATGTCCCTGGACACATGAGTACTTTGAATATGACCAATGTATGATCCTGTAACTACTTGGTATCAGATTGATACCTAAATTTGTGGTATCATCCAAAACTAATGTAAAGTATCAAACAACAGAAGAATAAGTGATTATTACATTTTAACAGAAGTGTAGATAGAACATGTTAAAAGAAAAAGTAGGCAGATATTAACAGTAAATGAAAAACTACATTAATAATTCATTTTCTACCACTTGTCCTTAATAATGTTGACAAATTAATCGAATGGACAATGACGCAATATGTTACTGCATATGTTAGCAACTAAATTAGGAGCCTTTGTTTGTTTACTTACTAATAAAAGACAAGTTGTCTTGTATGTTCACTATTTTATTTCGGAACAACTTGCCATATGAAACATATGTTTAATGTACCCTAAAATTTTTTGTTAAAATAAAGCCAGTAATGCTATTTTTTGTGTATTTAGTACAAAAAAGTATCGAAATAATTTTGGTACCGGTACGAGTACCAAAATATTGGTATCAGGACAACACTGAAACCACCTCTAAAAAGTACCAGGCCCAGTTTAAGCCGTGGCTGGATAGCGGCTAACGTCCATCCGCAGTGTGAAGTGTTTTAGATACTTCTAAATCACTAATCCTTGCCTCCATGGTGACAAATTCCCTTGTATAGCGCTTTTCTACCTTCAAGGTAATCAAAGCGCTTTGACAATATTTCCACATTCACTCATTCACACACACATTCACACACTGATGCCCATGCAAGGCCCTAACCACCACCCATCAGGAGCAAGGGTGAAGTGTCTTGCTCAAGGACACAACGGACGTGACGAGGTTAAAAGCAGGTGGGGATCGAACCAGGAACCCTCAGGTTGCTAGCAAAAACCACTCTTCCAACCGCGCCAAATCCTTTTCAACTTATATTCAATTGAATAGACCGCAAAGAGAAAACAGCCCACCCTCACACTGACAAACCCCCTTACTGTACTTGTTGCCAATAATCATGAACTTAGAATGTAATGGCAGCAACACATTGCAAAAAAGGCATTTTTACCAGTGTGTTACATGGCCTTTCCTTTTAACAACACTCAGTAAAGGTTCTGGAACTGAGGAGACACATTTTTGAAGTGGAATTCTTTCCCATTCTTGCTTGATGTACAGCTTAACTTGTTCAACAGTCTCCTGCCTCATATTTTAGCCTTCACACATTTTCAATGTCTGGACAGTCTAGTACCCGCACTCTTTTACTATGAAGCTACGCTGTTGTAACAGCTGGCTTGACATCGTCTTGCTACAACAGTCTCCATGGATCTTTTCCTTTTTGGTCCACAGTCTCCAAAAACAATTTGAAATGTGGACTCGTCAGACCACAGAACACTTTTCCACTTTGCATCAGTCCATCTTAGATGAGCTCGGGCCCAGTGAAGCCTTTCTGGGTGTTGTTGATAAATGGCTTTGGCTTTGCATTGTGGAGTTTTAACTTGCACTTACAGATGTAGCGACCAACTGTAGTTACTGACAGTGGTTTTCTGGAGTGTTCCTGAGCCCATGTGGTGATATCCTTTACACATTGATGTGGCTTTTTGATGATGTAGCGCCTGAGGGATGGAAGGTGCGTTATATTATGGCTTACGTGCAGGGATTTCTCCACATTCTCTAAACCTTTTGGTGATATTACGAAGCGTAGATGGTGAAATCCCTAAATTCCTTGCAATAGGTGCCTGAGAAATGTTGTTCTTAAACAATTTGCTCAGGCATTTGTGGTGACCCTCGCCCCGTCCTTGTTCGTTAATGAGTGAGCATTTTCATGGAAGCTGCTTTTATAGCCAATTATGGCACCCACCTGATACCAATTAGCCTGTTCACCTGTGGGATGTTTCAAATAAGTCTTTGATGAGCATTCCTCAACTTTCTCACTCTTCTTTGCCACTTATGCCAGCTTTTTTGAAACATGTTGCGGGCATCACATTCCAAATGAGCTAATATTTGCCAGTTTGTCAGTGTGAACATGAAACATCTTTTCCCTGCAGTCCATTCAATTGAATATAAGTTGAAACTTCACTGCTTTGGTAAGAAACACTCAAGTGATATTTTGACACAAGAATGATTTCTGAGAAATTTCACATGCCTGTAATTAGCCACACAGGGCCAAATAAAAAGCAACACACAAATAAAGTAAGTTTCTTACAAGTATCATCCCTGCAGGACGAGGAATAGCTAAACATGCTTCACTGCACACCGTAGCTCACCGGCATCAAAATGTAAGCAAATGCCAATGGTGGATCTATACCTAACATCCACTGTAATGATACCAGAGGTGGGTAGAGTAGCCAGAAATTGTACTCAAGTAAGAGTACTGTTACTTTAGAGATTTATTACTCAAGTAAAAGTAAGGAGTAGTCATCCAAATATCTACTTGTGTAAAAGTAAAAAGTATGTTGTGAAAAAACTACTCAAGTACTGAGTAACTGATGAGTAACCTGTTCGTTTAATGATTACGGCAACAAATAATGCACAAAAACATAAAATTAGCAATGAGCAAATTCATAGCCAGGAATATCGCTTAAACAACTAAAACAATAATATATATTAAATAATAATACATTAAAATAAAAAAATTAAGGCAAATTTGAGCCACAATAACTTAACAGCACCATAGGCTCAGTAGGCATTTATTGATTGATTGATTGATTGATTGATTGATTGATTGATTGATTGATTGATTGATTGAAACTTATATTAGTAGATTGCACAGTACAGTACATATTCCGTACAATTGACCACTAAATGGTAACACCCCAATAAGTTTTTCAACGTTAATCAATTACTTAATAAATGACCAAGTCGAGGTGATCTACCTCATATATACATACACACACGTATCATATATATATATATATATATATATATATATATATATATATATATATATATATACAGTATATAATTTATAGTTTTTTATTTTGCCGTTTTTGTTGAAATGTTAAAGGTGTTTTAATTAATATACATGCATGTTTAACATATAGATTCCTATCGTTCATGAAGACAAGAATATAAGTTGGTGTATTACCTGATTCTGATGACTTGCATTGATTGGAATCAGACAGTATAGTGCTGATAATGTCCACATTTTCAAATGGAGGAGAAAAAAAGTTCCTCTTTTCTGTCTAATACCACATGAAAGTCGTTGGTTTTTGGCATCTTATTTGTCCAGCTTCCATATTCGTTTTTATACACTTTACAAGAAATACATTGGCGGAAAACTCCGTAGCTTGCTAGCTTGTTAGTGCTGGCTTTCGGAGACTCTTATTTTGTTAGCCCAGGCGCGATGGAGCGGCGCTTTTATTGTGAAGACAGGAACTGTGCGATCAGTCTTTAGGCTTTTGACGGGAAGTACGGTTGAAATAAAAAGTGTCTTTTTTCCTTTACACTTTTGGTTGATTGATTGAAACTTTTATTAGTAGATTGCACAGTACAGTACATATTCTGCACAATTGACCACTAAATGGTAACACCCCAATAAGTTTTTCAACTTTTTTTAGGTCGGATTCGACGTGTGACGGTCACGTGACCGCCTGGTTTTGTTTGATTGGTCCAACGTCACCAGTGACTGCATTTGATTGGTGAAACGCAGGCATGCGTAGTTCCTACTTTGAATGCGTGTCTGACAAAATCAAAACAAACAAAACATGCATTAACAGATCGATAAAAAAAAGTAGAGAGTAACGAGCTGATTGTAGATAAATGGAGCGGAGTAAAAGTAGCGTTTCTTCTTTATAAATATACTCAAGTAAAAGTAAAAGTATGTTGCATAAAAACTACTCTTAGAAGTACAATTTATCCCAAAAGTTACTCCAGTAGATGTAACGGAGTAAATGTAGCGCGTTACTACCCACCTCTGCCAAGTACAGGAGTGTATCTAGTCGATACTACTATGATTATGTCGATTTTTTTTGGCATCACAACGTCTTCTTTAATTTTTTTTAAATGTATAAAATGTTTATAAACTCAGGAAATATGTCCCTGGATACATGAGGATTTTGAATATGACCAATGTATGATCCTGTAACTACTTGGTATCGGATTGATACCTAAATGTGAAGTGAAGTGAAGTGAATTATATTTATATAGCGCTTTTCTCTAGTGACTCAAAGCGCTTTACATAGTGAAACCCAATATCTAAGTTACATTTAAACCAGTGTGGGTGGCACTGGGAGCACGTGGGTAAAGTGTCTTACCCAAGGACACAACGGCAGTGACTAGGATGGCGGAAGCGGGAATCGAACCTGCAACCCTCAAGTTGCTGGCACGGCCACTCTACCAACCGAGCTATACCACCCCACAAATGTGTGGTATCATCCAAAACTAATGCAAAGTGTCAAACAACAGAAGAATAAGTGATTATTACATTTTAACAGAAGTGTAGATACAACATGTTGAAAGAGAAAGTCAGCAGATATTAACAGTAAATGAACAACTACATTAATAATTCATTTTATGTCACTAGTCCTTAATAATGTTGACAAAATAATAGAATGGAAAATGACACAATATTTTACTACATATTGTTTGTTCACTTACTACTAAAAGACAAGTTGTTTTGTATGTTAACTATTTGATTTAAGGAAAAACTTGTAATAAGAAACATGTGTTTAATGTACAGTAAGATTTTTTGGGGAAACTAAAGCCAATAATGTAATTTTTGTGGTTCCCTCTATTTAGAAAAGTACCGAAAAGTATTTAAATACATTTTGGTACCTGTACCAAAATATTGGTATCGGGACAACACTAGTGGACAGGATGTTTCATATATGTAGTAGAATACAATTTCATCGCAGCATCCATAGTGTATTGATAGAAAGGAGGTCATTGGCCTTATTGTGATATCACACTATATTATTGTTTTGTCTTTGTTTTTTACTCCACCTGTTCTTATTTTTTAATCCCTTTGTGGTTGCAGCTAAACTAGAGGTGGAGACTGACTCTTTTGGGAGTCGTGTTCGCATCAGAGGGGTGAAGACCGGATACTACATCTGTATGAACAAGAGAGGGAAGCTGATTGGAAAGGTAATACGCACTGTTTATATTTGTATATATACCGTATGTACCGGAATTGTCAAAATGAACAAATTAACCAATGTGATTAAATTACAAAAAGTATCCCAATATTCATGTACACACTTAGATTAATCTTGCCATTATTTTTTTGGACCGTACAAGCTCTTTTGCCTTAACGGTCAGTGATCAGATTGTCATACGTCTGTTGCGATCCGCTGCACAAATCGTTCAATTTAGTAGTTTTGATTCCTTTTTGAATCAATCTCCGTCGTTTGACTCCTTAGTTCATGGGTGTCAAACTCTGGCCCGTGGGCCAAATTTGGCCCGCCGTGTAAATTCATTTGGCCCTTGAGGCAATATCAAATTAACATTAGTGCTGGCCCGCCGGTGTTATACAGCCGCATTCACCACTAATACTCATACTTGCCAACCCTCCCGATTTTCCCAGGACACTCCCAAAGTTCAGTGCCCCTCTCGAGAATCTCCCGGGGCAACCATTATCCCGAATTTCTACCGATATCCACCCAGACAACAATATTGGGGATGTGCCTTAAAGGCACTGCCTTAAAGCGTTCTCTACAATCTGTCGTCACGTCCGCTTTTACTGTATACAAACATGAGTGAATGCATGCATACTTGGTCAACAACCATACAGGTCACACTAATGGTGGCCGTATAAAGAACTGTAACACTGTTACAAATATGCGCCACACTGTTGACCCACACCACACAAGAATGACAAACACATTTCGGGAGAACATGCGCACCGTAACACAACATAAACAAAATACCCAGAATCCCTGGCAGCACTAACTCTTCCGGGACGCTACAATATACACCCTCCGCTACCCCCACTATTAAGATTATTAAGTTATATTAGCTTTGCTTTTTCCATATTCAGTGTTAAAGCAAATCAGCTACGCAAACTGAGTAATAACGTTTTATTTGTGCACTTTCTCTTGCTACTTCAAGACTTGAATGCTTGATTCATTCATTATTGTTATTTTACTTTCAAATTTATTTTTAGCCTGTGAAAAAAGTTTATTTTGATATTTACCTGAGAAGGCTGCAAATAAAAAAAGAGGCATTCAATTTTTATTTAAATTTTATTTGATATGCCATTGATATTTTTTTATTAATATTATTATTATTATTTGAAACTCGATTTTGCATGTCACTATAAAGTTATATAAGCCTTGCTTGTTCAATATTCAATGCAAAACTTTTTTGGGTTCCTATTTAAAGGTTAATTTGTTCAACCTTGGCCCGCGACTTTGTTCAGTTTTAAATTTTGGCCCACACTCTATTTGAGTTTGACACTCCTGCCTTAATTCCTGTTTAGTCTGTCCCCATGATTACATATTTGCTCCACCTGCCACTCTTGGATCCCGCACACCTGTTTTACTAATCACCATCCTATATAAGCCAGCCTTTTCTGTTCACTCATTCTTGGACTCTAGTTTGCTTTCATGCGACTGTTGATGACTTGTTTTCCATATTATTACTCGCTAGCTCTCGCACTGCGTTTTGTTGATTCCTAGCTCTCATGCTAATTGTGTTGTTTTTCCTTTTTGTGCCTTCGTGCCAAGTGTTTGTGTTTCCATTCGTTTTTCCTACATTTCAATGCTAGCGCTTTTTGTTTGCCTTTCTGTTAGCACCAGTGTTTTGGTTCTAGCCTGTTTTATTACTTTAATAAATACTTATATCTTACCTTACGCTGTATTTTTGCCTGACACATCCTCGGAGGAACAAATCCGGCATCGCTATGCCGCATAAGTTTCACAACGTCAGTACAAAAATGAGTGAGGAGACTGCAACTGTTGTGCTCGCTGGAAAATTTCACTCCGAAATACACCTTGAGAGAACTTTTGATAAAACTGTTAACAAGTTACCGTATTTTTCGGATTATAAATCGCTCCGGAGATTACGTGGCACCGGCCGAAAATGCATAATAAAGAAGGAAAAAAACATATATACATCGGACTGGAGTATAAGTCGTATTTTGGGGGGAAATTTATTTGATAAAATCCAACACCAAGAATAGACATTTGAAAGACATTAAAATAAATAAAGAATAGTGAACAACAGGCTTAATAAGTGTAAGTTATATGAGGCATAAATAACCAACTGAGAAGGTGCCTGGTATGTTAACGTAACATATTATGGTAAGAGTCATCCAAATAACTATAACATATAGAACATGCTATATGTTTACCAAACAATCTGTCACTCTTAATCGATAAATCTCATGAAATCTTGTTCCTCGATGTAGCTTCCAAACAACTCTGCCAACTCCAAAGGTATGCGCCGCTTCCTCTTGTCCTTTTCTGCTGCATATTTCACTACGTCCAGCTTGTAATCTGCAGTACATGATTTCCTTTTCGGTGCCATTTTTGTTCAGCCCTTCTCAGTTTTTATAAGTTACTGCCAATGTTGAAATGATTAATAGCTACGGCAGTAGTATTTAGCGATTAGCATTTCATGACCCACAATGCACTTCTGCCAGCCCCGCCAAATTCTTATTGGCTGACGTGTGTGATGATTGCTGACATTTTCTTCGTCTCTTCCGCGAATGAGAGAAATAATAGAGGGGGCACGGTTGGGGGCGGGACGTGGTTGGGGGCGTGGTTAAGAGGGGAGGAGTATACTTACAGCTGTTGTGTGCAAAGTTGTGCACTGCACTCTCTAAAAGCCATATATGTTATTGTCACATATGCATGATTGATTGATTGATTGAAACTTTTATTTGTAGATTGCACAGTTCAGTACATATTCCGTACAATTGACCACTAAATGGTAACACCCGAATACGTTTTTCAACTTGTTTAAGTCTACGTTAATCAATTCATGGTACAAATATATACTATCAGCATAATACAGTCATCACACAGGTTAATCATCATAGTATGTACATTTAATTATTTACATTATTTACAATCCGGGGGTGGGATGAGGAGTTTGGTTGATATCAGTACTTCAGTCATCAACAATTGCATCAACAGAGAAATGGACATCGAAACAGTGTAGGTCTTACTTAGTAGGATATGTACAGCCAGCAGAGAACATAGTGAGTTCAAATAGCATAAGAACAAGTATATACATTAGAAATACATTTGATTATTTACATTAGGGTATTTACAATCCGGGGAAATGGGATGTGAATGGAGGAGGGGCGGCATGGCGTAGTGGGTAGAGCGGCCGGCTACAAACCTGAGGGTTACAGGTTCGCTTCCCACCTATTGACATCCAAAAAATCGCTGCCGTTGTGTCTTTGGGCAGGACACTTTACTCTTTGCCCCCGGTGCCGCTCACACTGGTGAATGAATGGTGAATGAATGATGGATGGTGGTCGGAGGGGCCGTAGGCGCAAACTGGCAGCCACGCTTCCGTCAGTTTACCCCAGGGCAGCTGTGGCTACAGATGTAGCTTACCACCACCAGGTGTGAATGAATGATGAGTCCAACTTCTATGTGGGCTCTTTGAGTGTCTAGAAAAGCGCTATATAAATCTAAGTTGTTGTTTTTTTTATTAGTAAAGGGTTAAAGTTGCCTGGAGGTGTTGCCCTGGAGGTGTTGTGGTGCATGTACAGAAGATGGCAGTATTGTCCTGTTTAGGAGTGTCACAACATTGCTGTTCACGGCAGACGAAAACGTGACTGCTGTTGTTGTGTGTTGTTACCGCGCTAGGAGGACGTTAATGAAACTGCCAAACAATAAACCCACATGAGAAATCAAGAACTCGCCCTCGATCATTCTACAGTTATAACGTCATTGGGCATCACGCTGTTTATATTGTGGGAAAGCGGACGTGAAAACAGGTTGTCCTCACTCAGGTCCGCCTGAATTTCGGGAGATTTTCGGGAAAAAATTTCTCCCGGGAGGTTTTCGGGAGAGGCGCTGAATTTCGGGAGTCTCCTGGAAAATCCAGGAGGGTTGGCAAGTATGGTTTACAGGGATGTCTAAAGTGCAGCCTGGGCACCTTTTTTTTGGCCGGCTGCTTATTTTTTATCGATCCTCTGCATATTCTAAAAATATAATTATTATTTGTGAATTAAATTTTTGTACTATATTATTATTTATTCAATATAGAGGGTGGCCATAAATTTACAGTAGAACACATTTATCATAAAAGCAATTCCATCCATCCATTTTCTACCGCTTGTCCCTATTGCCTATTGGGGTCGCTGGAGGTGCTGGAGCCTATCTCAGCTGCATTCTGGCGGAAGGCAGCGTGCACCCTGGACAAGTCACCCCCTCACAGCAGGGCACAAAAGCAATTGAATTTTATATTTTTGTTTACAAAATAAGGAGATTATATTGTAGTTCTGTCCTCATTTAATACACGTCTCTATGGATACCATTAGTTGATAGGCTCCACCACTGCCACCCAGGACCCCGAGAGGGACAAGCGGTAGTAAATGGATGGATTGCTCTAATCAATGATGGCGACTGCATCGGTGATATTTCGCTCCACGGTGTTGATGACCCCCCCCCGTGTGAATTTAAAGTATCTCTCTTTCTAGCCATTGATCTTTGTTTGATACATGCTATGTTGAACATAAAGGGGACCTATTCTACATATAACACACTTCATTGTGGTCCAGATAATATACATTGGATATGCTTCTGTGGAAATGTTGCTCCAAAGTCACTTTTATAATGAGGTTGTTTTTTTTTATCTATCTGCAAACCGTTTGTGTGTGGAGGCGTTCCCTTTCATTGCAATTGAGACCCCCCACACCTACCATCCTTCGTAAATGTTAGAGATTAGAAAAATTAACACCATCGTTATTTTATTTGGTTTTATTTATTTATTTCAATCACGGTCGCAAATTAATTGCATGAATATGATATACTGTAGATTCACAGCAGTAGGTATAATATACAGAAAAAACCCGCACTCTCTTAAAAATGTAATAAAACAAAAATAAAGAGGTGCACAAAAAAAAGTGTACTTAATGAAAAAGCAAGGCCAGTCGTGTTCTTCTTTTAACCCTTGTGTGATGTTCATATTGTTGTTATTCAGCCAGCGTTTGTGGGTCTGATGGACCTGTTGCATTTTGTGGCTTTTAATGCCTCACAATCAAACACTTTTATGTTAAAATATTGAACAGATGCTTATAGGGATAAGGTAAACATCTGTTCAGTATTTTGACATTTAAAATAAATTTCTCTGCCTGTTTCTGCATCTGCGGTTCCCACACAAGGTTGCAACATTGTTTGCCAACACTGTCTGCTCTCTTTTTCTCGCACATTTGACCCTCTGATGTTCTGTCCTCCTCCTGTGTAGGTCTGCTGTGTGTGTGTGTGTGTGTGTGTGTGTGTGTGTGTGTGTGGTACACGGATCATCAATTTCCACACTTCTATTAGCCGGACATCTTATATGTAATATAAATGTGTAGGGGGGGTATAATTGTGTGTGGTCATTAAATATGTATTCTGATATATGTTCTTCACAGAAAATGAGCCTAAGTCAGTGAGTCTCAGTTTGAAAAATTAATTAATTGTATCATTTTTCTTTTAATAAAAAATGAAAACGGGCCCCACGGACCCGAACACCAAACAAGGGTTAATTTTAATACTAACTGCACAGGCGTTACCAAACACAGACCGGTTTCAACAAGGTTTTTGTCAGTGTGCAATTTTATAGCAGGATTTGATGCACTTCAATAGTCACAGCTGTGGTCAATCAATGGATGTAATAAAATAAAATAAAAAAAAGTGCACAAACAGACAAAATGGAAAATTGTACAAAATAAATCAAAGACTCAGTACAGTATCTGTCATGATCCGTGGACTGGATCATGTTTTCGTTATGTTCTGTTATTTCTGGACTCCCTTAGTTCCTGTTTTGTGCATCTCTGGGTTTGTGCTGGTTTCTATGGGGATTAATTGGGTTCACCTGCCTCTGGCTAGTGGTCGGCACGCTCACCTGCAGTCGACCACTAATCAGAGAGCTATTTATTCACCTCTCTTGCCACACTCATCCTTGCTTCCTTGTTTGCTACATGCAACTGCTACGTGAGAATTCCTGTCTCTAGTCTGTGCTAAGTGTTAGCCCAATCATCCAGTTAGATCGGCACTTTTTCCCTTTGTCTTATTTTTCTGTTTTTGGTGCTTCTTTGATTTGCGAGGAGTAAATCATGTTCTTACCTGCAAGTCCTGTCCGGAGTGGTCCGTTTGCATCCCGGGGGAACGAACCTCGCAGCAAGCTGCAACCCAACCGTAATAGTGCCATAGGTAAATAAGGAAAATAAATAAATAAATAAAATAAAAATTTTAAGTTGTTTTTTTTATTTTATTTAGAAAATAAATAAGAGAAAAAAATTGTAAATGTGTGGACAACCATTATTATAAACACTAGTTGGTATACCTGCACACTCTGATCAATACAAAGCAACTTTGTTAAGAAGCATCCAAAACGTGTGCGCAATCTCACATCCAAATTCATTAACCAATTGACAATTGATATTTTTTAACACCAGTAGCCAACATTGTAACAATTTTCAAAGGTCAGAAAAGACAAAGTTCATCATAGGTCCCCTTTGGGTTTGCAACTGGCCTTTTTTTTTTTTTTCGAATTTTGCCTATTGTTCACAATCCTAATGAGGCAAGAAGACAAAGGGTTTTGGGGTTTTTTGTATTCTAATTTGTATTTTAGGTGGTTAGTAATGCAGCTAATGGGAGCAATGGTTTCTCCCTTTAAATCACTTTAAATCTCCATTCAA
Organism: Nerophis ophidion; assembly: GCF_033978795.1. Classification (NCBI taxonomy): domain Eukaryota; kingdom Metazoa; phylum Chordata; class Actinopteri; order Syngnathiformes; family Syngnathidae; genus Nerophis; species Nerophis ophidion. The sequence goes on from NC_084630.1 coordinate 29,484,783, forward strand.
AAACCGCCAGCAATACTTCATGTACATTCTATAACCTGTGTCATATCCGTACTTCAGCGAAACTGTGTCCAAGTTAAAGGAAATGGCAGGTTGTCTTCTTCCAATGGCTTTATTACAATCTTTGCAAGCTGGGTAACTTTTGCTGTGGTCTGGAACAACATGGCATACAAACAAGTATGAGAATTGCTGCCAATATTACATACAGATATGTGTCATGAGACATGCAAATATAAAAGAAATACACAGAGGACATAAGTAAAGGAAATTAAATGAGCTGAAATATACCTACAAATGAGGCATAATGATGCAATATGTACGTACTGCTAGCCTAAAACGTTTGATGGACGAAATAAGACAAAGAAGGAGTGGCATAAAACACGTCTTTCTGTGGCAGCATCGGAAAAAGTTGTACATGTAGACAAACTACGATGAGTTAAAGGTACTTAAATTAGTAGGACAAAACCATCCTTGCCAATTATTCTCATCAGTGAAGCATGTGTAACGTAAACAGTGGGATTTCTAACAATTAGGGAGGTTCGTGTCGTGCTTGTTCTCCTACAGAAAATATATTTAAAACATTTTTTTCATCTTTTTCCATTCTCACACATCTCTGAAAGGGGTGCAGGGACCCACTAGGGCGGCGCTAAAGAGCCGCATCTAGAGCCGCAAGTTGCTGACCCCCGGGCTAAGTCAAAGTCAAGGGGACCTCTCTCTCTTGGCTTCAGTCTACTCTGACGTTTCAGCCTCTCTTTGTGCTGGCATAACCAACAGTTCATCCTCTGTATTTTCAGGTTCAAAAAGATAAGGTTGTGAATCCTATTTTTTTTTTCCAAAAACAGTAGTCTTTGCTGTCTGTCACCAAGTCTGCCATGATTAAAACACACTTGCGTTTTTTTGCCGGAAGTCAGAGCACACATTTGTTGCCGGAAGATGCAATGGCACTGATATGGAAACGGAAATAAATGCGCTGAGGAATTAAGTTCTGGTACGGCATAAAATGACCAAAATACTGTAAATATTGAACATATTACATATTTTTATGACGGTGTTTGTTACTACATTATATTTATACTTGCAGTGTCTATATGAGACGATGATGAAGGGTTATGAAGTTGTTTTAGAAGACTTTGAAGGCTACAAGGTGACTCCCATTGGCTGCATCTTCCAAGTATTTTATCATGTTTAAGATCATAAAATTGTATCAAAAGTCTTTCATAATGATTGTGAACAATTGTGCTTGTGGCAAAATTCCCCCAAAAGTTCAGTTCCCCTTCAAATGACAGACTGAGCAGAAAGTCAGAGAGGCACATTTACAGTAAATTAAATTATTTGTAAAACTGCTCAAAGAATTATATATATAATTCAAGCACTGCTCTGTGTGAAATATAAAATTCATAATAAAAAGCTGTTTACAATTACTACACATCAAATATTCCATTTTGAAATAGGTTTTAGGGGAAATAGTGCATACTTTGAGTGTTTGCCATGTAAAAGACAAGTTTTCTTTAAAAAAAAAAAAAAAAGGAATTTTAAAGAAAAACCATTAAAACAAAATAACTTAGAAACGGCAGATTCATCTGGAGCTAATCTAGAGACTTAGGTGTTGAAATTTAAATAATATATTTTTAACACTTTATTGGGTCAGGTCTTTTGGGATTCCAATTTTTTTTTTCAAATTGTCATTGCTGAAAAAATAAAAATGAATTAAAATCAATGTCGTAATTAAGTATTTGACCTATTTAAGGTTACAATGACTTCAAATATTCTACTCTGAAAATTTGGGGGAAAAAATAATGAATGCATATATTGTATTTTTGCCATAACAAACAGGGTATTTTGACAAAAAGGGCATAAAACATGCCAAAATACATTAATTTATCTTATTTATTTTTTTGTCCTGTCCAGCTACTCAGGCAAATCCTATAGTTGATGTAGATGCCCATTTCTACTGTACAAATGTACTTTACAAAAGAGAAGTGTGGGATACTTCTCTTGTTGCCTTATTTGTATTTGACTTTATTAAATGGATTTCTATTATTTTGTGCAGCCAGGCCGGCGCAGGAGGGGATAGAAAGAGAAAAAAAAAGAAGACAGAAGGGGAAATTGCGGGGATAAGAGGGGGATAAGATAGACACAACAACAACAGCAAACACAACAATAACAACAACAGAACAACAACAGCAAATAGGATATGTACAAATATGATGGTAAAAGTGATATCAAATAAATAGTTAGTGAAATAAATAATAATACAGAAATGACAATGAGCATTTTTACACTACGAATGGAGCAATATAAACACCAATAGAAATAACACTATTGATAAAGAACAATAACAATAATTACCTGTATTATCAACAATACAATTTTACAAATGCAACAATACATATATGTAATGATAGCTTGAAATACAAAAGAAAGCAGAAAAATTGAGGTAGAGAAAGAACCCAACTATGTTTACCTTGCAGATTGTTATAGTAACAATAGGTTAAGCTTTGTCAGTGTGCCATATGTTACCCAGTTTCCCGTAGGGCAACAATGTTAAAATATCTTTGATGAAAACATATATTAACTTTATTATTTTTAATTTAATTTATAATTATATCTGCAGATTGACCTTACATTGATTTTACAGATGTACTGCAATTGTTGAATGACAACAAAAATAATATTAATAATTATAAGCGACTTGTTTTTACCATTTTTATGACTTAGACCCTTTTGGGTCCCCAAGACCAAACTGGAGATGAGTCCTAAAGAGAAAAAAAAAGTTTATGTTTTATGGGTTTTGATCCTGGGAGAACATCCGCACCGTAACACAACATAAACACAACAGAACAAATACCCAGAATCCCTTGCAGCACTAACTCTTCCGGGACGCTACAATATACACCCCCCCACTACCCCCCCCCCCCCCCCCCCCCCCCCCAACCCCACCCGCCTCAACTTCCTCTAGGCCCCAAAATCGGACTCTCCGGTCGGTTAAACATCTCTGGAGAAGATGGCTCCTCTTCAGTTAAAAAAGAAGATGGACCATCTTGATGTTCCAATGAATAAATACATCCTTCATCCAGCTCAAAGAGGCCTCCTTCGATCTGGTTGGAAGCTTCGATTTTCTGTTCCTTAACCCTTTTGAGATGGACCAAATGGTGGATGGCGTCGTTCACAACGTTACTCAGTAATTTGTCTGCTAATGTGTCTGGAGATTTGAGACGCCTCTGCTCCACCTTCTCAATAATCACAATAGCCCCCGCATGTTTTGATTTTCAGTGTGCAGCCCTTAGGGGAACATTTTTTGACATACCTGGTTCAAAATATCAGTTTAATATCGGTATCGACCAATACTCAAGGCTCCAATATGAAAATGTTGCATTTGGACACTCCTACTCAGTCGCCAACGCGTGGGATTCCTTGATTGGCCACCCGATTTGTCCGAATGATACAAAGGGAAAATTAGACTAGTTTGTTGCATGCAATGTTTGGCTGTACAATAACCAATAACCAACCAATATATTTTAATCAAAAACCGTGTTTAGGGTTGTACGGTATACCGGTATTATTGTAGTATCGCGATACTAATGAATCATTTTCGGTACTATACCGCCTCTGAAAAGTAGCTAGCAGCTAAAGTTCAGCCCCAGTCGGCAGTGTTTTAGCTACTTCTAAATCACCAATCCTGGTCTCCATGGGGACAAATAAAGTACATTTCTCACAAGCATCATCCCTGCAGGACGAGGAATAGCTAAACATGCTTCACTACACACCGTAGCTCACCGCCATCAAAATGTAAACAAACAACATTGGTGGTTTTACACCTAACATCCACTGTAATGATATCAAGTACAAGAGCGTATCTACTCGATACTACTATGATTACGTCAATATTTTTTTTCATCACATCTCTCATTTTTTTTAAATGTATATTATGCTTATAAACTCAGGAAAAATGTCCCTGGACACATGAGGACTTTGAATATGACCAATGTATGATCTTGTAACTACTTGGTATTGGATTGATACCCAAATCTGTTGTATCATCGAAAACTAATGTAAAGCATCCAAACAACAGAAGAATAAGTGATTATTACATTTTAACAGAAGTGTAGATAGAACATGTTAAAAGAGAAGGTAAGCAGAAATAAACAGTAAATGAACAAGTGGATTAATAATTCATGTTCTACCACTTGTCCAAGATAATAAAATGATAAATAACACAATATGTTACTGCATACGTCAGCAGACTAATTAGGAGCCTTTGTTTGCTTACTTACTACTAAAAGACAAGTTGTCTAGTATGTTCACTATTTTATTTAAGGACAAACTTGCAATAAGAAACATATGTTTACCATGAGAACTGGGTCAATTATGTCACGCCCCATAAGCCTGATTTTAATTTCTCGAATTAGTGACAATACTGTTTAAAAAAAGAAAAAGAAAACGATTACTCTCTATATGTCTATACATTTTTTTAATTATCATTTACTATATGTTTATATTATTTAATTTTATTTCTGAGTATTATTATTAATTCATTATTGTTGATATGCCAAAAAAAGTTCTTTATTATATCAATGTATCTGTAAATAGTATTACTATTTTGTTTTCTTTTTGTGGGGAGGGGTGGCATCGTTGGGATATAAACCAAAAACTATTTTGACATTTAGGGCAGACAACAGATATATGATGTATGTAAAAATGATGTAATGGATAGGAATGTGTGATGCTGGATGTCAATAAAAATAAAATAAATAAAAATTTAAAAAAGAAACATATGTTTAACGTAGCGTAAGATTTTTTGTTAAAATAAAGCCAGTAATGCACTTTTCTGTGGTCTTCTTCATTTAGAAAAGTATCAAAAAGTACCGAAATGTATCAAAATAATTTTGGTCCCGGTAACAAAATATTGGTATCAGGACAACACTAACCGTTATCGACCAATACTCAAGGCTCCAATATGAAAAAATTGCTTTCGAACACTCCTACTCATTCGCCAGGGCGTGGGATTCCTTGTTTGGGCACCCGATTCCGCGGAATGATACAAATTGAATAAAAATCAACAACACCCAGAAAATGTGACTTTTTTGTTGCATGCAATGTTTGGCCATAAAATAACCAATAACCAACCAAGGAATTTTAATCAAAAACTGTGTTTAGGGTTGTACGGTACACCGGTATTAGTATAGTACTGCGATACTAGTGAATCGTTTTTGGTGCTATACCGCCTCTGAAAAGTACTGTTGCTTCCTTACTTACTTGCTTACTTACTAATAAAATACAAGTTGTCTTGTATGTTCACTATTTTATTTAAGGACAAACTTGCAATAAGAAACATATGCTGAATGTACCGTAGGATTAACTGTTCAAATAAAGCCAATGATTAAATTTTTTTTGATCCTCTTTATTTAGAAAAGTATCGAAAAGTACCGAAAAGTAACTAAATATGTTGGTACCGGGACAACATTAATCAGTATCAACCAATACTCAAGGTTCCAATATGAAAAAGTTGCATTCGTACACCCCTACTTATTCGCAAACACGTTGGATTCCTTGTTTGGGCACCCGATTCCTCGGAATGATACAAATTCAATAAGAATCCACAACACCAAGAAAATTTGACTGGTTTGTTGCATGCAATGTTTGGCCGTACAATAACCAATAACCAACCTCGGTATTAGTATTGTATCGCGATACTAATGAATCATTTTCGGTACTATACTGCCTCTGAAAAGCACCTGTGCTGACATACTTACTTGCTTACTTACTACTAAAAGACAAGTTGTCTTGTATGTTCACTATTTCATTTAAGGACAAACTTGCAATAAGAAACATATGCTTAATGTACCGTAAGATTTATTGGTAAAATAAAGCCAATAATGCAATTTTTTGTGGTCCCCTTTATTTAGAAAGGAGTCAAAAGGTACCGAAAAGTATCAAAATAATTTTGTTACTTAACAAAATATTGGTATCGGGACAACACTAATGGGTATCGACCAATACTCATAATGAAAAAGTTGCATTCGGACACCCCTACTTATTCGCAAAAGTGTGGGATCCCTTGTATGGGCACCCGATTCCGCGGAATGATGCAAATTGAATAAAAATTAACAACACCCAGAAAATTTGATTAGTTTGTTGCATGCAATGTTTGGCCGTACAATAACCACTAACCAACCACGGTATTAGTATAGTATCGGGATACTAATGAATCATTTTCGGTACTATACTGACTCTGAAAAGCACCTGTGCTGACATACTTACTTGCTTACTTACTACTAAAAGACAAGTTGTCTAGTACGTTCACTGTTTTATTTACGGACAAACTTGCAATAAGAAACATATGCTCAAGGTACCGTAAGATTTATTGTTAAAATAAAGCCAATAATGCAATTTTTTGTGGTCTCCTTTATTTAGAAAGGTATCAGAAAGTACCGAAAAGTATCCAAATAATGTTGTTACTTACCGGAACCTGTAACAAAATATTGGTATCGGGACAACACTAATTGGTATCGACCAATACTCTATATGAAAAAGTTGCAGTCGCAGTTGCAGTCGCAAACATGTGGGATTCCTTGTTTGGGTACCCGATTCCGCGGAATGATGCAAATTGAATAAAAATCGACAACACCCAGAACATTTTACTAGTTTGTTGCATGCAATGTTTGGCCATACAATAACCAATAACCAACCAATGAATTTTATTTAAAAACCATGTTTAGGGTTGTACGGTACACCGGTATTAGTATAGTACCGCGATACTGGTGAATCGTTTTTGGTGCTGTACCGCCTCTGAAAAGTACCGGTGCTTACTTACTTATTTGCTTACTTACTACTAAAATACAAGTCTTCTAGTATGTTCACTATTTTATTTAAGGACCAACTTGATATAAGAAACATATGCTTAATGTACCGTATTATGTATTGTTACAATAAAGCCAGTGATGCAATTTTTTTGGGGTCTTCTTCATTTAGAAAAGTATCGAAAAGTACCGAAATGTATCAAAATACTTTTGGTCCCGGTAACAAAATATTGGTATCAGGACAACACTAACCGTTATCGACCAATACTCAAGGCTCCAATATGAAAAAATTGCTTTCGAACACCCCTACTCATTCGCCAGCGCGTGGGATTCCTTGTTTGGGCACCCGATTCCGCGGAATGGTAGAAATTAAATAAAAATCAACAACACCCAGAAAATTTGACTATTTTGTTGCATGCAATGTTTGGCCATAAAATAACCAATAACCAACCAAGGAATTTTAATCAAAAACTGTGTTTAGGGTTGTACGGTACACCGGTATTAGTATGGTACCGCAATACTAGTGAATCGTTTTTGGTGCTATACCGCCTCTGAAAAGTACCGGTGCTTACTTACTTACTTGCCTTACTTACTGCTAAAAGACAAGTTGTCTAGCATGTTCACTATTTTATTTAAGGACAAACTTGCAATAAGAAACATATTCTTAATGTACCGTAAGATTTATTGTTAAAATAAAGCCAATAATCCAATTTTTTTGGTGGTCCCCTTTATTTAGAAAAGTAGAAAGGTATCAAAAAGTACCGAAAAGTATCATAATAATTTTGTTACTTAAAAAAATATTGGTATCGCGACAACACTAATTGGTATCGACCAATACTCAATATGAAAAAGTTGCAGTTGGACACCCCCACTTTTTCGAAAACGTGTGGGATTCCTTGTTTGGGTACCCGATTCTGCGGAATGATGCAAATTGAATAAACATCAACAACACCCAGAAAATTTGATTAGTTTGTTGCATGCAATGTTTGGCCGTACAATAACCAATAACTAACCAATACATTTTAATCAAAATCCTAGAGGCCTACAAAAACTGTAGTTTAGTTGCATGACGGAAGCAATTTTCACTTTCTGAATGTACAAAACGCATTCATTTTATCTGCCTCTTTTCTTTTTTTTTTTACACAGAGGAAGGGAAGAGGCAAAGACTGCATCTTTACCGAGATTGTTCTGGAAAACAACTACACGGCGCTCCAGAACGCCAAATACGAGGGCTGGTACATGGCATTCACGCGCAAGGGCCGTCCGAGGAAGGCCTCCAAAACCAAGCAGCACCAGCGAGAAGCCCACTTCATGAAGCGGCTACCTCGGGGCCACCTGCTGAGCGAGCGACGTCCGTTTGACGCTCTCCCTCTCTCCGTCCTCCCTCTCAGCAAGAGGACTAAACATTCCCATCAGCAGCGCTCCGGGGGCCGCTGAGGGCGGACAAGGTGGACGAAGCGTTACATGGAGTGCGGACTGTTTGTTCTGGGTTCTGAGTCTAATCTGGTAGTTATTTCCAACTCGGTGAGAAGATGGTTAGAGGTGGCCGATTTTCTCATGAAATTAGTGGGAAATTGAATCCATAGCAAGACTTCTAAAGACTGTTTCAAGTACGAAGCTCGACATGGCAGCTATCTGAGTTTCAGTGGATATTCTAATTCCCCTGACGAGGCATTTTTGGATATTTTATAACCACTTTTTTTTTTTTTTTACATATATGAATATATTTTACTGTAAAATATGTAAATTGCATCAAATCGATATTTATTTTAGAGTGTATATTAAAACCACTAAAGAATCCATTCTGAAGCCTTTCTGTCATGTTGTTTTGGAATGGGATGCTCGCATACAAAATGTTGTCCCCCCCCCCGACCCCCTCCCTACCTCCCGCTCCGACTTGGAGTCGGAGACCCAGATAACTGAGGGGCAATATCTGTGACAGGCCCCAGGATTCAATGTGCTCAGCAAGTGAGACTTGGGCCTGAATGGCTGCAGCTACGCATTAAAAGCGATGAGGTCAGCCCACCATTTTGGCCCAAACAAAGGTTACCACCATGTCGTTGCATTTCTCACGATCGCACACCGTAACCCTCTGATCAAATGGGCCTTTGTGAAAGCTCATATAAAAGGGCATGTTATACAATAGTGGGTTCGAATAATAACACAAGGAGGGGTCAGTTATCAAAAAGAAGCCAGTCACACAGGGAGGGGTGGGAGGGCGCAGAAAAAACATCGGGGCCTGTGTGGCGAAACGTGGCATGGACTGAAAGAGGGGGAATGGCTGGGAAGAGGCATTCGCGAGTGAAAGGGAGGCAGAAAAAGGAATCCTCTTCCCAGAGGCAGTTGAGCATGACCGTCAGAGGCCAAACGACAGGGGAGGAAGAAGACCCCCGAACACAAGGACCTGGCTGCTCTCACGATGCATTAGTTGGATGGCCAATTTGTTGGCGGCCCAAATAATCATCAACATTGATGTTTATGGCTCTTCAATCATCAGGAGCAATAACGCTTTAAAAAATAATTCATGCCTTTAGTAAGTAAAGCTTAAAACCAAGAGTCGTTTCAGCATTAAAAATGTAAGTTTGTTACTTAAACATATTATAATCAGTTTATAACTTATAACACCAGTGAAGTTGGCACGTTGTGTAAATGGTAGATAAAAACAGAATACAATGGTTTGCAAATCTTTTTCAACCTACATGCAATAGGATAGACTGCTAAGACAGTATATTTAATGTTTGAAATGGAAAACGTTGTTTTTTGCAAATATCAGCTCATTTGGAATTGGATGCCTGCAACATAATTCAAGAAAACCACTGTCAGTAACTACAGTTTGTCGCTACATCTGTAAAACTCTACTATGCAAAGCCAAACCCATTTGTCAACAACACCCAGAAACGCCGCCGGCTTCGCTGGGCCCAAGCTTATCCAAGACGGACTGATAAAAAGTGTAAAAGTGTTCTGTGGTCCGACGAGTTCACATTTCAAATTGTTTTTGGACTCTGTGGATGTGGTGTCCTCCGGAACAAAGAGGAAAAGAACCATCCGGACTGTTCTAGGCGTAAAGTTCAAAAGCCAGCATCCGTGATGGTATGGGGGTGTATTAGTGGCCAAGGCAAGGGTAACTTAACCTAAAATCAGCCGAGCTGGAACGTTGTGTAAATTGTAAATAAAAACAGAATACAACGATTTGCAAATCCCTTTCAACCTATACTCAATTGGATGGACTGAAAAGACATGATACTTAGTGTTCGAACTGGAAAACGTTGTTTTTTGCAAATATTAGCTCATTTGGAATTTGATGCCTGCAACATAATTCAAGAAAACCACTGTCAGTAACTACAGTTTGTCGCTACATCTGTAAGTGCAAGGTAAAACTCCACTATCCAAAACCAAAACCATTTGTCAACAACACCCGGAAACGCCGCCGGCTTCGCTGGGCACAAGCTTATCCAAGACGGTCTGATGCAAAGTGTAAAAGTGTTCTGTGGTTTGAAGAGTTCACACTTCAAATTGTTTTGGGAAACTCTGGACGTCATGTCCTCCGTAACAAAGAGAAAAAGAACCATCCGGACAGTTCTAGGCGCAAAGTTCAAAAGCCAGCATCTGCGATTATATGGGGCTGTATTAGTGCCCAAGGCATGGGTAACTTAACCTAAAACCAGTGAAGTTGGAGCGTTGTGTAAATGGTAAATAAAAACAGAATACAATGATTTGCAAATCCTTTTCAACCTATTTTCAATTAAATAGACTGCAAAGACAATATACTTAACATTCGAAATGAAAAACTTTATTTTTTGGCAAATATTAGCTCATTTGGAGTTTGATACCTGCAACATGTTTCAAAAAAGCTGGCACAAGTGGCATACACACATCCCTCAGGCAATAGTGCAACAAAAAGCGACATCAGTGTGTAAAGGATATCACCACATGGGCTCAGGAACACTTAAAAAAAAACACTGTCAATAACTACAGTTTGTCGCTACATCTGTTAGTGCACGTTAAAACTTTATTATGCAAAGCGAAAGTCATTTATCAACAACACCCAGAAACGGCGCCAAGCTCATCTAATATGGACTGATGCAAAGCGGACAAGTATTCTGTGGTCTGACGAGTCCACATTTCAAATTGTTTTTGGAAACTGTGAACAAAGAGGAAAGGAACCGAGTGCAAGTTAAAACTCTACTATGCAAAGCCAATGTTTTGAACTGTGCATAGATAAAAAAGTATATGTTTTGCTTCTTCCTAATTTAAATTTTTTGCAGAGTTGATGTCGATTTGACCAGCTAAAGCTGCATGGCTAAGGTGTTTATATCTGTAACCGTGACTAAACACGTCACAAATATACAAACCCCAAAACCAGTGAAGTTGGCAAGTTGTGTAAATGGTAAATAAAAACGGAATAGAATGATTTACAAATCTTTTTCAACTTACATTCAATTGAATATGAATTGATTAACGTGGACCCCGACTTAAACAAGTTGAAAAACTTATTCGGGTGTTACCATTTAGTGGTCAATTGTACGGAATATGTACTGAACTGAGCAATCTACTAATAAAAGTATCAATCAATCAATCAAAAGAATAGACTGTAAAGACAAGATACTTAACGTTCGAACTGGAAAACTTTAATTTTTTGCAAATATTAGCTCATTTGGAATTTGATGCCTGCAACATGTTTCAAAAAAGCTGGCACAAGTGGCAAAAAAGTTGAGGAATGCTTATCAAAGACTTATTTGGAACATTCCATAGGGTGAACAGGCTAATTGGGAACAGGTGGGTGCCATGACTGGGTATAAAAGCAGCTTCCATGAAATGCTCAGTCATTCACAAACAAAGATGGGGCGAGGGTCACCACTTTGTGAACAAATGTGTGAGAAAACTGTCCAACAGTTTAAGAACAACATTTCTCAACCAGCTATTGCCAAGAATTTAGGGATTTCACCATCTACGGTCCGTAATATCATCAAAAGCCTCAGAGAACCTGGAGAAATCACTGCACATAAGCCATGATATTACGGACCTGGTTGCAGTTGCCAATCAGGCTGCTATTTATGCCTGCCTCGCCTGTTCCTCAGGGCTCGAGGATTGTAATAATGTTGAGAACCTCTACATGTATGACTGCTTCCGCCTGTTTTGAGAGTAATAAAAACTCTTACCTGCCCATCGTTCTCCCGATTCGTGCATCTTGGAGTCATAACTACGGCATCCATGCGAGTGTGCGACAGTTACAGGCACAATATATGCCATTCAAATATTCTTATCGAACTGAGACATTGACTGATCTTTTGATAAACAGTGATCGTAAAACCTAAATGTCTGTAATTTATTCTGACTTAAGATAAATAAGTTACTGCTACTCCAATAAATTGATGTGACAATTTGCATGAACATTTCTAAGAAGAATGATTATAACTTAGTAAGTTTGAATAACTTACTAAGTTATTTTAACTTAATTAATAATGTACATGACAAGGAAAATCAAGTTCTTTGTATTAAAGTAATTGGGTTTGCCTAACTCGAGATGTTTTGGGGCATTTACTGAATAATGGGTAAGTTGAACTAACTTAAAAAGATCCATGACAATTGTACATCATTTTTTTTGTAAGTTGAAGCTTCATGTAATGTTTTAGAGTGTAGAGTGGGATGTTTGCAGGGTTGTTTGCAGTATTGCTACAAGTCATAATGTTATGCCCGGATCATTCTTTGTTCTGTTATTTGACTACCTCAGTTCTGTTTTCAGCATCCTTAGGTTTGAGTTTTTGGTTTCCATGGATGCTGATTAATTTCACCTGCCTCTGATTAGTGTTCGGGACGCTCACCCGTTCCTGGACACTAATCAGAGAGCTACTTAATCCTGTTTTTTGCCACACACTGTCTGGCTGTCTTATTTGCTTCCACGCAACAGTTACGATGTCTATTCCTACGATTCCAGAGCTAAGCTTTGCGTTTTGTTTGCCGGTTTTTAAGCTAAACTTTTGCGCTGGCTATTTCCTTAGCTTGACTTCTCGTGCAATCGCCACGCTAGTCTTTTTGTAGTTTTGCATGTTTCATGGACAATAAATCATTGTCTTACCTGCACATTGCCTCCAGGGTTTCCTGCTGCATCTTGGGAGAACGACTGGTGCATAACAATGCGACCACATCGTTACACAGAAAAGACTGAGGGGTTCATCTGTGCTTTCGCTTTTGCTTTATATATTCAAATAAGTGGCAATATCTGTATATCGTTTTGGTGTCCACATTTCCAGAAAGCGAAGAATCGTGGGTTATGACTTCTCTCTTAACCATTAGTCCTATTTGATCTTGGTTTATTTATTTTATCAAAGTTACTGGAGCGCTCTGCTGTTTTCAGAAACATTTTTCAAACAAGCTAGTCGAAGATCATTTCTATGACAGCAGTCAAGTGTTTTTTAAGAATTTGCTCGAAAAAATGTGAGTCTGTCACAAGTTTTGTGAGCTGAACTTGTGGGCCAATAGTTGAATAGAGCGAATGATGAAAGAGAGAGGAGCTACAATCGAACCTTGAGGAACATCAATAGTTTAAATAAGGAGGTTGAACAAAGGACTGTTGACTATGTCTACAGCAAGACCATTACTAAAAAAATGTGTAACAACCAAAAAGGAGATGACTTAAAGAGGTGCCTTGAGGCACGCCTAAACTATGTACGTACGTCACAAGTTTTGACTCCAGTGTTCTATGTTTGCTAGCAAAATTAAAATGACAATGCAAGGATTTGCCAATGTGTTTACACAAGTCCAAGTGCATTTATACAACAGGAGCACTCTAGTGTTTACGAATTTGCTGCAAAATGTTTTGCTCCAAGTTCTGACCTGAACTTCGGGGTCCAGTATAGTGTCATTTCCAGGCCGGGCTTGGCCCCCGGTCCACTAGATGAATAGCCCTGCTGTAAAGAATCAGTAGGAATGTTGCATATTTATAAGCCAAACCCTGACATAGTGCACTACAACTCATAGATAAAGTAAGGCTGTCAATGGTGCCTTGAAAAATGTAATGAAAACTGTATTAAGAAACAAAAGTGCAGGGTTTAGGGATGGGTACCGAATTTGCTACTATTATAGACACCGACTCGGTTCTACCGGGTATCGATATACGTACAATCAAACGTGGCGTCCGGTTGCAGACTTAACCACTTTGCGGGCAAACAATTGATCAATCAATTAATGTTTACTTATATAGCCCTAAATCACGAGTGTCTCAAAGGGCTGCAAAAGCCACAACGACATTCTCGGCTCAGATCCCACATCAGGGCAAGAAAAAACTCTACCCAACGGGATGACAATGAGAAACCTTGTAGAGTCCAGTCCATAGTGGATCTAGCATAATAGCATGAGAGTCCAGTCCATAGTGAATCTAACATAATACTGAGAGTCCACTCAATAGTTAATCTAACATAATAGTGTGAGAGTTCTGTCCATAGTGGATCCAAAATACTACTGAGAGTCCAGTTAATAGTGGATCTAACATAATAGTGTGAGAGTCCAGTCCATACCGGATCCAACATAATACTGAGTGTCCAGTCCATAGTGGATTTAACATAATATTGTGAGAATCCAGTCCATAGTGGATCTAACATAATAGTGAGTTAAGTCCATAGTTGATCTAACATAATACTGAGAGTCCAGTCCATAGTGGGGCCAGCAGGGGATCATCTTGAGTGAAGACAGGTCAGCAGTGCAGAGATGTCCCCAACTGATGCACAGATGAGTGGTCCACCCTGGGTCCCAACTTTGGACAGCTAGCGATTCATTTGTGCCCCCCACTCCCCTCTTTCATGGAGAGGGGGGCAGAGCAGAAAAGAGACGGCAGATCAACTGGTCTAAAAGGGGGTCTTTTTTAAGGCTAGAGTATAGAAATTAGTTTTAAGATGGGACTTAAATGCTTCTACTGAGGTAGCATCTCTAACTGTTACCGGGATGGCAAAATAAGTCCTCAGAGCACACTCGGCCAAACAGTCTTTAGTTAATGTTGCAATTTTCAATACCAACAAAGCAAGTATGCATGATAGAAAACACTTATATTTACAGTAAGGTTCCACTTTACAAATTGCGCTAGCTCGATGCTAATTTACATTGGATTTGCCATAGACGTGCTACTGATTAGCATTAGCGATTTTATGAAAACAACAAAGAGGCATGTTAAAATCAAACAGCTGACGTGTTTATAAGTACAATGCTTCAACATAAACACTTTGTAGATTGCAACAAAATACTAGATTCAACGTAATGGCAAAGACTACTCCCTGAGTTTTGATTTTTGACTTTTTTAAATTTTCCTGAGGGAACTCACCTGTAGGAATCAATAAAGTACGATCTATCTGTCTTACTAGGCCACACACTGCAGCCTATACACTACCGACATCTAATGTCTTGAAATTGTAACTGCATGCAAAGTATATAACACTTAAAATAATACTGTATAATACTTGCACCTGAGACTCAGAAGTGAAAGAAAACAAACTGTACAGCACAGTTTTCATAACCGGCTCTCTGTTAAACATCAAAGAAAACAACGAGATAGGTAAGTACTCTCAGTTCCCGATATCAATTCCAATGTACCGGAAAATGGTAGGCTGCCGTATCAATTCAAATGTGAAAAGTATGCATCTCCATAGCCATAACCGTGTAGCCTATTCACAATCCTCCAGAACATGCATCTGAATTTAGGTTCGAGTCAAATGATAATGGTGTTGTTATTCTGGACCCCATGATACAGACACAGCAGATGAAGTGCAAGTACAAAAATGTTATTAGGGGAAACAAAACCAAAATAAGGCCGCAGAAATGTGCACAAAAATCAACAAGGCACAGGGAGCATAAGGAAAGCTATGCAATACAAAACGATCCAGCACAGTTCAGAAGACCGGGCTGACATAGGAAGCAGCCTGATTGTCAACCAGGAACAGGTGAGAGATCTAGCCCTCAGATTAAAGTGGTGGCAAAGAGAGAAAAACAGGATTTGGAAACAAAATTTAAGAGTGCTGGACAGGAAGTCAAACTTAATACTAATAACCGGCAAATGAGATTGACATTTTACTGTTTCAAAACAAATACATGTAGATTTTTATTTTATGGGGAAAAACAGTCTGCATGTTTGATTTGTGTAAATAGCATAAATGTAAATATAGTGTCAACATTTTAAACGTGTTGTTTTTACATTACACCTTTTTTTCCGTAGCAGAACCTACAGTCTCTGTAACAGCTTCTGCCCTCAGGCCAAAAGACTCTTGAACGCATCGAACTAATTCCCTCAATTCCGCCCCCAAAAACGGATTAACTCCCTGCAATATAAAGAAAAAACAACAAACATCCATTAAAGTGGATGCATATGAAACAGTGCAAAATATTTATCTGTACAGTAATGTATTTATTCATATCTGAACATTATTGCTATTTTAGCCTGCACTACAACCAGCTAATGCAACAAAGTTTCATTCTTATCTGTACTGTAAAGTTCAAATTTGAATGACAATAAAATAATGTCTAAGTCTTAGTCTAGTTCCATATTTTACAAGTATTTTTAGAATGTGCCGCAGGCCACAAACGGCCCTTGGCCTCCACTTTGTACACCCCTGCTTTAAATTGTCCATAAGTGTGAATGGTTGTGTGATTGACAAGTGACCAGGAGAGATTGCACCCCACTGCTGGCACAAAGTGGGGTTGTAGTTCACCCTCGACTCTAACAAATAGGTTGAATGTACAGTCGCGATCAAAAGTTGACATACACTTGTAAAGAACATCATATCATGGCTGTCTGGCGTTTCCTAACATCACATGGATAAAGATAAGACCTCCTGGAGGAAAGTTCTGTGGTCAGATGAAACAAAAACTGAGCTGTGTAGCCACAATACCCAGCAATATGTTTGGAAGAGAAAGGGTGAGGCCTTTAATCCCAGGAACACCAAACATACCGTCAAGCATGGTGGTGGTAGTATTATGCTCTTGGCCTGTTTTGCTGCCAATGGAACTGTTGCTTTACAGAGAGTAACTGGGACTATAAAAAAGGAGGATTACCTCCAAATTCTTGGGGACAACCTAAAATTAACCAGCCCGGAGATTGAGTCTTGGGCGCAGTTGGGTGTTCCAACAGGACAATGACCCACGTCAAAAGTGGTAAAGGAATGGCTAAATCAGGCTAGAATGAAGGTTTTAGAATGTCCTTCCCAAAGTCCTGACATGTGGACAATCCTGGGGAAACAAGTCAATAAATTTAGTTGAACTGCATACATTTTGTCCAAAGGAGTGGACAGAAATACCTTGTGGATGGCTACCAAAAGCGCCTTAATGCAGTGAAGCTTGCCAAGGGACATGTAACCAAATATAAACATTGCTGTATGTATACTTTTGACCCAGCAGATTTGCTCAAATTTTCAGTGGACCCATAATAAATTCATAAAAGTACCAAACTTCATGATTTTTTTTTGTGACCAACAAGTATGTGCTCCAATCATTCTATCACAGGCCAGGGCAATTACAGTATTTTGACTTGGGGGGCCAAATTTTGAGGAAAAAACTGTGTCTAAGGGCCGGTATATCTATTTTTAGGAACCTCACAATAATGTCTGATTGAATGTTTAATGTTATGACAGAAATTACTTTTTTTTTTACGGAATGAGACACCCAGAATGTACATGAGAATAAAGAATGTGGGATTTACAATATTAATTATGGCGGATAAAACACTGAATATTGACCACATATGAACGTCACACCCCCTCTCGATTGACATATTTTACAATCAAGCGAAACGCAACAAAAATGCAACAGACAACCAAAGAACGTGAAGGTTGAAAAAAAACACCTACAATCTGATATATCTGATATGTTGATAAGAATAGAATAGAATAGATTAGAATAGAATAGAAAGTACTTTATTGATTCCTGGGGGAAATTCAACACCACAGTTCGCTCAAAATAGACAACAATAATAATAAATAATATATAACATATATTATATATATAATATATGAATAATATAAGGCGCCAGCGCCCCCCGCGACCCCGAAAGGGAATAAGTGGTAGAAAATGGATGGGATGGATGGATAAATATATTCTTCATATATTCTACATTCAAGTGCAGTCAAGAAGGAACATATGCATTATACGGTCTGATGGCTGTCGGTATGAAGCTTTAGAACTTAGTTGTAAAAAATCTCCTTCTGCGTCTGTCCCTGACACCAGCATTTCAGGCTGGCCTCTGTGGAAACACTCTGTGGAAAGACTACCCACCCACACTGCTTGGTGCCACGTCTGAGCTGCTGTGACTTACATTACCATAGTAACTAATTAGATTACCATAGTAACTGGTAAATCATCCAAAGGCGCAGATTCCAACCATTGAAACACTTAGTATTTTTCAAGACTTGAGGTCATTAAAAAACATCACTGCACATCATAATGGCAGCTACACTTTCCATCTTAAATATCTAAAAAAAAATTGGGGGGAATGTCCAACGGGCCAGATTGAAAAACTTAGCAGGCCGCATGTGGCCCCCGGGCCTTAATTTGTCAAGCACTGCTCTATCACAAAAAAGGAGACTTGTAGAAATGATTGGAAATTCAAGACAGCCATGACATTATGTTTTTTACAACTGTATGTAAACTTTTGACCGCGACTGTTTTTAACGCTTTATTCCAAAGACATGCACCTGGGGATAGGTTGATTGGCAACACTAAATTGGCCCTAGTGTGTGAATGTGAGTGTGAATGTTGTCCGTCTACTTGTGTTGGCCCTGCGATGAGGTGGCGACTTGTCCAGGGTGTACACCGCCTTCCGCCCGATTGTAGCTGAGATAGGCACCAGCGCCCCCCGCGACCGCAAAGGGAATAAGCGGTAGAAAATGAATGGATGGATTTTAAGTAAACATGAATTTTGTTTGAACCAAACAAACGCCTGTTCTTCCACAAAAAATACAATGCATGTAGCACATTTGCTGGAGTATGTGTTTAGCTGTCATTTTAGGTAAATTATTTTACAAACGTAATATCATCAAGAGAAAAGTTAAAGTACCAATGATAGTCACACACACATACTAGATGTGGTGAAATTACTCTCTGCATTTGACCCATCCCCTGGGAGGTGAGGGGAGCAGTGAGCAGCAACGGCGGCCGCGGTCTGGAATAATTTTGGTGATTTAACCCCAGATTCCAACCCTTGATGCTGAGTGCCAAGCAGGGAGGGTAATGGGTCCCATTTTTATAATCTTCGGTATGACTCACAACCTAAAGATCTCAGGGCGGACACTCCAACCACAAGGCCACTGAGCACAGCAGCTAGTTTGATTTTGATGTATTTGTTTAGATTGAGTTCTTTGCAAACTTGAAAAGAAATAGGCCTGTTATACAAAACACAGATGCAACATATACCTTTAAAGGCCTACTGAAATGAGATTTTCTTATTTAAACGGGTATAGCAGGTCCATTCTATGTGTCATACTTGATCATTTCGCGATATTGCCATATTTTTGCTGAAAGGATTTAGTCGAGAACATCCACGATAAAGTTCGCAACTTTTGGTCGCTAATAAAAAAGCCTTGCCTTTACCAGAAGTAGCAGACGATGACGTAACAAGGGTGAGGGCTCCTCATGTCCTCACATTGTTTATAAAGGGAGCCTCCAGCAGCAAGACTTATTCGGACCGAGAAAACGACAATTTCCCCATTAATTTGAGCGAGGATGAAAGATTTGTGGGTGATGATATTGATAGCGAAGGACTAGAAACAAAATAAAATAAAATAAAAAAGTTAAAAAAAAATAAAAGGCGATTGCATTGGGACGGATTCAGATGTTTTTAGACACATTTACTAGGATAATTCTGGGAAATCCCTTATCTTTCTATTGTGTTGCTAGTGTTTTAGTGAGATTAGATAGTACCTCAGTGGTCCCCAACCTTTTTGTATCCGCAGACCGGTCAACGCTTAATAATTTGTCCTTTTTTATTTTTTATTTTTTTCATTTGTCATGAAAAAGGGACGTTTTTGTCATTAAAAATGGAGGTTTTTGTGGTTGGTGCACTAATTGTAAGTGTATATTGTGTTTTTTATGTTGATTTAAAAAAAAAGTTGTTTTTTTTTATACAAATTTATAAAAAATTATTCTACGGCCCGGTACGTGGTTGGGGACCACTGTAGTTCCTGATAGTCGGAGGAGTGGGCCCTGCAAAGAGATGGCGACTTGTCCAGGGTGTACACCACCTTCCGCCCGACTGTACCTAAGATAGGCACCAGCGCCCTCCGCGACCCTAAAGGGAATAAGCGGTAGAAATGGATGGATGGAGTCGGAGGTGTGTGTCCACGGGTGTCTTGAGGCCAGTCTCTGAGGGAAGTCGACGGCAGCTGCATGGACGGTGCAAGCTCAGCTGAGTAAGAGGCGAATTTTTACCACAATTTTCTCACCGAAACCTGTCGGTTGACAAGTGGTCGGGATCCATGTTCGCTTGACCGCTGTGATCCATAGTAAAGTTTCACCTCCGGGAATTTTCAACAAGGAAACACCGTGTGTTTGTGTGGCTAAAGGATAAGGCTTCCCCACCTCCATCTTTCTACTTTGACTTCTCCATTATTCATTGAACAAATTGCAAAAGATTCAGCAACACAGAGTCCAGAATACTGTGTAATTATGCGATTAAAAGAGACGACTGTTAGCTGCAAATGGTGCTGCGCTAATATGTCCTCTACAGTCCGTGACGTCACGCGCACGCGTCATCATTCCGCTACGTTTTCAACAAGAAACTCCACGGGAAATTTAAAATTGTAATTTAGTAAACTAACCCGGCCGTATTGGCATGTGTTGCAATGTTAATATTTCATCATTGATATATAAACTATCAGACTGCGTGGTGGGTAGTAGTGGGTTTCAGTAATCCTTAAATTGTCCTGTTACAGTATATTGTATTGTGACCCTCATTCATTCACGCAATTGCTTTAGTTGGTGTAGTTTGGTTTACTGTTTGTCCTGCATGAAATACAGTCCAGTATTAATAGAAAAGCTTTCTGTCCAACTTCCATCTCACTAACTACGTTGCCATACACTAAATTAGTCTGATTTCTCAAACAGTTTGTTGTTTGTTTTTTTATATTTTCACTAGAGATGTCCGATAATATCGGACTGCCGATGTAATCGGCCGATAAATGCTTTAAAATGTAAAATCGGAAATTATCGGTATCGGTTTCAAAAAGTAAAATTTATGACCTTTCCAAAACGCCTCTGTACGGAATGGTACACGGATGTAGGGAGAAGTACAGAGCGCCAATAAACCTTAAAGTAGGGGTCTCAGACTCGCGGCTCGCGAGACGTTATTTTGTGGACCCCACCTCAATATGAAAGTTTAATGTTTGTGTGGCCCGCAAGTTTTATATGAACGGCGCTTGACAGCGTTGTGTGCGGAGCTGAAATAATCTACATATCACGGTGTAGTATGTGGCTCTTGAGGGCCGAACATTGACGTGACTTACGTGATGCAAGCAGAGAAACGTTCCTCCCTTGCTCGCCGGCTTGCTTGCTCTCTCTGTTACTGTGTGTGTGTGTGTGTGTGTGTGTGTGTGTGTGTGTGTGTGTGTGTGTGTGTGTGTGTGTGTGTGTGTGTGTGTGTCTCTCTCTCTCTGTCCCTCCCCCAGCACCGCTGTAAACAGTCCGGCCCCGGGAGACGAGCGTCCCGGTAGCTTCCTAAGCACTCCGCCTAAGGACCGAACGACAATATAAAACTGTGGTGCACTGGACCCCAGCGCTGATACTCCGACAGAGAGTCGCCGCGCGATTCGGAGGTGTAACACATTAGTTGTGATGTTAGCCCGTTCGGGGATAATTGTGCTACCATAACTGTATCAATCAATCAATCAATGTTCATTTATATAGCCCTAAATCACTAGTGTCTCAAAGGGCTGCACAAACCACAACACAAACCACTACGACATCCTCGGTAGGCCCACATAAGGGCAAGGAAAACTCACACCCAGGGGGACGTCGGTGACAATGATGACTATGAGAACTTTGGAGAGGACCACATATGTGGAAACCCCACCCCCTCCCTTTGGCTCAAGACAGAGACGATTTTTGTTATTTGGGTCCAAATTGGCTCTTCAAACATTCTGGGTTCCCCTACCCCTGCAGTTGTGGAAATGCAGCAAATGAGGGAAAGTGAAAGAAACGTTGCCATGGAGATGAAGGTTTTCTTACGTGCCTGGCTGCAGTCCCACCGCGACACCTGTCTGTCAGTAATAACAGTCCCCGATAACCTGGACCAATTCAAACCGTTATTCTTTTTTATTATTGTTTAATTTGCATTGCTTCACATTACTTAATTGTCATTTTGTTCTTTTATATTTCGATATTATTTTGTGTTGAAAATTTTAAAAAATACTTTTAAAAATATATGTTTTTTAGATCTTATCTTGCGGCCCAGCCTCACCCAAACTTTGCATCCAGTGGCCCCCAGGTAAAGTGAGTTTGAAACCCATGCCTTAAAGGCACCTTTAAATCCCTAAATTTCTTCCAATTGCACTTTGAGAAACGTTGTTCTTAAACTGTTTGACTATTTGCTCACGCAGTTGTGGACAAAGGGGTGTACCTCGCCCCATCCTTTCTTGTGAAAGACTGAGAATTTTATGGGAAGCTGTTTTTTTACCCAAATATGGCACCCACCTGTTTCCAATTAGCCTGCACACCTGTGGGATGTTCCAAATAAGTGTTTCATGAGCATTCCTCAACTTTATCAGTATTTATTGCCACCTTTCCCAACTTTTTTGTCACGTGTTGCTGGCATCAAATTCTAAAGTTAATGATTATTTGCAAAAAAAATGTGTATCAGTTTGAACATCCAATATGTTGTCTTTGTAGCATATTCAACTGAATATGGGTTGGAAATGATTTGCAAATCATTGTATTCCGTTTATATTTACATCTAACACAATTTCCCAACTCATATGGAAACGGGGTTTGTACGTAATACACAAATAGGTTGGTTACATAACCTAAACGTGTGGGTTTTCCGCAAAATTCAAGAAAAGGAAAGTACAGGAGTCCTCATCAGATGCTTGTAAAAACATCACACAGACAGAAATTGCTGTACCAAGTGAACAATAGTATTAAATCAATTTGGAACAAAGTCTCATATTGTCTTAATCCAAATTTGCATCAGGGATGTTGACCACAAGCCAGGCCTTACGAAACCTCAGGGGCGAAATGGGAACAGTTTGATCACCAAAGTTCCACTAATGGCTCCCAGGGTGGGCCACGACACGCAAGGAACACTAAGGTATTCAGTTAACACAAATGGGACGTGCTCCTAACAGTGACCCTGGAACGAACAGGGATGGGGCTTTGTGTGTTTTGAGTACTTTACAAGGCCATCAATGAAAGGAGAGCGGGTAAGAAACACAGTAAGGAGCCAGCGCAGGGGAAGCATGTAACAAGAGGTCAAATCACATACACTATGGCACTTTTTTTTTTTTTATCCTATCTTTTGTGACAAAATCGCTTTTCTACCAAAAATGTCAATGCAGACAGAAATCATCTAGAGTATTTTATTCCAACAAAAGGTCTGGAGAGTTTCCTGAAAAGAGGAACGAAAAGTGAAGATTCACCCGTCGGAGCAGATTCTTTTTCTTCTCAGTCACAATTCACTGAGTTTTGCAGTCAACGTTGTCGTCGCTGGATCCCTTCAGTTTCTTCAGTTCCTTCATCAGGTTCTGCTCCATGGTTAAAATCTCGTTGGATTTCTTGTACTGAAAAAGAGGAACAAATGAGAAAAACTTAAATCTCGTCCATAATAGTGTTGTCCCGATACCCATATTTTGGTACCTGTACGGAAATTATTTCAATACTTTTCTAAATAAAAGGAACCACAACAAATTGCATTATTGGCTTTATTTTAACAAAAAATCTTACAGTACATTAAACATATGTTTCTTAAGGCAAGTTTGTCCTTAAATAAAATAGTGAACAAAGAAGACAACTTGTCTTTTTGTAACAAGTAAGCAAACAAAGGCTCCTAATTAAGCTGGTGACATATGCAGTAACATATTAATTAATCTTCTATTCTATTATTCTGTCAAAATTATTAAGAACAAGTGGTAGAAAATGAATTATTAATGTACTCGTTCATTTACTGTTAATATCTGCTTACTTTCTCTTTTAACATGTTCTATCTACACTTCTGTTAAAATGTAATAATCACTTATTCTTCTGTAGTTTGATACTTTTAGTTTTTGATGATACCACAGATTTGGGTATCGATCCGATACCAAGTCGTTACAGGATCAGACATTGGTCATATTCAAAGTCCTCATGTGTCCAGGGACATATTTCCTTAGTTTATAAACATAATATAAATGTTAAAAAAAACGAAAGATGTTGTGATGCCAAAAAATATCGACGTAATCATAGTAGTATCGACTAGATACGTGCCTGTACTTGGTATCATTACAGTGGATGTCAGGTGAAGATCCACCATTGGCGTTTGTTTACATTTTGACGCCGGTGAGCTACGGTGTGTAGTGAAGCATGTTTAGCTATTCCTCGTCTTGCAGGGATGATACTTGGAAGAACTTTACTTTATTTGTCGCCATGGAGACCAGGATTAGTGATTTAGAAGTAGCTAAAACACTGCCGACTGGGGCTGCACGTTTGCTACTAGCTAGCAAGCTAGCCATGTCTTAATGCACCGCTTCCTAAGGACGTTTCAGTGTTATAACTTCACCTTTATCGTTAGGTTTTAAGCAAAAATGTGTCCTTTTTCCCTTTTCTGTCTACACACTGTGTCTGCTTCTGTGTCCTCCATTGAACAGTGATGACTTAACATACAAACCCCCTTGTTTACCTGTATGTCATCTTTTTTGTAAGGGGCGCTGGAAGCCGGCAGACCCGTCAGCGATCCTGTTCTGTCTCCCTGTAATGTTTGTCTGATCTTGAATGGGATTGTGCTGAAAATTGTAATTTTCCCGAAGGAACTCTCCTGACGGAATAAATAAAGTACTATCTAAACCCCATTTTCCATATTAGTTAGCCTGACCATATTCTGAAATCCCAAAAAGAGGACACATATATGCGTGCCAAGGCGGGCAGCACGCCAAGGCCGGAACTAGGTGAAAATTTGCCAACGATACTTGAACTTGCTTTATAAATAATATATTTATTAAAATAAAGCATTTTTTCTCCTCTGTTGACAGTATAACAAAAAAAGTCACACTCATATTATGTAACATTCACAGTTTTAGAAAAAGTACATAAGTAGCAATATTCAAAATAACCTATTGTATATAATATACACATAAATAATGCAATAATAATAATAATAATAATAATTGTAATAATATGTAGGCTTATAGACTTCTTAGTTTGTCTTGTATTTATTGCACAAGATGTATTTAAGTCAACCAACAGCTCCAATGTGCGTCTATTTCCTTTCCCTGGCAAAACTAGAACCAACACTTCCTGTCAACAGCGTCACTTCCCTAACTTCCCCGAAAGTACCGCCCTCCAGCCAAAGCCAACGGCTAACACCCCGTAGCCAGCCGCTACAATATTTACTGCTAGAATTCACCAAATCGAGTAATATATGTACGGTAACTTAACCCTGGACGTACATTGGAAATACACGCAACCCTAATTCAAAATGCCGGACAATTGAGGCATTTAAAAAAAAAAGCCCGGACACCCCGGACACCCCGGACAGCCCCGCAAAAGAGGACATGTCCGGGGAAAAGAGGATGTATGGTCAGCCTAATATGAGTTGGGAAATTGTGTTAGATGTAAATACAAACGGAATACAATGATTTGCAAATCATTTTCAACCCATATTCAGTTGAATATGCTACAAAGACAACATATTTGATGTTCAAATTGATAAACATTTTTTTTTGTGCAAATAATCATTAACGTTAGAATTTGATGCCCGCCACACGTGACAAAGAAGTTGGGAAAGGTGGCAATAAATACTGATAAAGTTGAAGAATGCTCATCAAACACTTATTTGGAACATCCCACTGGTGTGCAGGCTAATTGGGAACAGGTGGGTGCCATGATTGGGTATAAAAACAGCTTCCCCAAAAATGCTCAGTCTTTCACAAGAAAGGATGGGGCGAGGTACACCCCTTTGTCCACAACTGCGTGAGCAAATAGTCAAACAGTTTAAGAACAATGTTTCTCAAAGTGCAATTGCAAGAAATTTAGGGATTTCAACATCTACCGTCCATAATATTGTCAAAAGGTTCAGAGAATCTGGAGAAAGCACTCCACGTAAGCGGCATGGCCGGAAACCAACATTGAATGACCGTGACCTTCGATTTCTCAGACGGCACTGTATCAAAAACCGACATCAATCTCTAAAGGATATCACCACATGGGCTCAGGAACACTGCAGAAAGCCACTGTCACTAAATACAGCTCGTCGCTACATCTGTAAGTGCAAGTTAAAGCTCTACTATGCAAAGCGAAAGCCATTTAACAACAACATCCAGAAACGCAGCCGGCTTCTCTGGGCTCGAGATCATCTAAGATGGACTGATGCAAAATGTGGAAAAGTGTTCTGTAGTCTGAAGAGTCCACATTTCAAATTTTTGGGGGAAATATTCGACATCGTGTCATCCGGACTAAAGGGGAAACGAACCATCCGGATTGTTATCGACGCAAAGTTCAAAAGCCAGCATCTGTGATGGTATGCGGGTGCATTAGTGCCCAAGGCATGGGTAACTTACACATCTGTGAAGGCGCCATTAATGCTGAAAGGTACATACAGGTTTTGGAACAAAATATGCTGCCATCTAAGCGCCGTCTTTTTCATGGACGCCCCTGCTTATTTCAGCAAGACAATGCCACGCCACATTCAGCACGTGTTACAACAGCGTGGCTTCGTAAAAAAAAGAGTCTGGGTACTTTCCTGGCCCTGTCTCCCATCGAAAAATGTGTGGCGTATTATGAAGCGTAAAATACGCCAGCGGAGACCCCGGACTGTTGAACAACTGAAGCTCTACATAAAACAAGAATGGAAAAGAATTCCACTTTCAAAGCTTCAACAATTAAGTTTCCTCAGTTCCCAAACTTTTATTGAGTCTTGTTAAAAGAAAAGGTGATGTAACACAGTGGTGAACATGCCCTTTCCCAACTACTTTGGCACGTGTTGCAACCATGGAATTATATGTTAATTATTATTTGCAAAAAAAAATTAAGTTTATGAATTTGTCTCTGTGATGTATTCAATTGAATATGGGTTGAAAAGGATTTGCAAATCACTTTATTTGTGTTTACATTTAACACAATTTCCCAACTCATATTGAAACAGGGTTTGTATTTAAGACATTTTATGGATTTTTTTTATAGACTCTACAGCATTTTAAGGCCATATAATGGAATGATTGGATTTTTTTTTAAACTTTTTTAAGACCCTACAGGTTCCTATTCATATCATCCGTCCATCCATTTTCTACCGCTTGTCCCTTATGGGGTCGCGGGGGGTGCTGGAGCCTATCTCAGCTGCATTCGGGCGGAAGGCGGGGTACACCCTGGACAAGTCGCTACCGCATCACAGGGCCAACACAGATAGACGGACAACATTCACACTCACATTCACACACTAGGGCCAATTTAGTGTTGCCAATCAACCTATCCCCAGGTGCATGTCTTTGGAGGTGTGGGGAAGGCGGAGGTACCCAAATGGAACCCACGCAGTCACGGGGAGAACATGCAAACTCCACACAGAAAGATCCCGAGCCCGGGATTTAACTCAGGACCTTCGTATTGTGAGGCAATCCATCCATCCATCCATCCATTTTCTACCGCTTATTCCCTTTCGGGGTCGCGGGGGGCGCTGGCGCCTATCTCAGCTACAATCGGGCGGAAGGCGGGGTACACCCTGGACAAGTCGCCACCTCATCGCAGGGCCAACACAGATAGACAGACAACATTCACACTCACATTCACACACTAGGGCCAATTTAGTGTTGCCAATCAACCTATCCCCAGGTGCATGTCTTTGGAAGTGGGAGGAGGCCGGAGTACCCGGAGGGAACCCACGCATTCACGGGGAGAACATGCAAACTCCACACAGAAAGATCCCGAGGCTGGATTTGAACCCAGGACTGCAGGACCTTCGTATTGTGAGGCAGACGCACTAAGTATTGTGAGGCAAAGGCACAAAATTATTAAAATCTTGCTGCACCATTCATATCAAAGCTCTTTTTAACGATACACCGTAAAAAAAAAAAAAAAAAAAAAAAAAAGGTCATCAAACCCCAGATCCCAGTTTGAGAACCCTTTCCCTTATCCGTCAAGGTAATGTTGGAGCCAAAGGAACCAAACATAGAATCATAGTGCAGCAAGTCACACCTGTTGGAAACTAATCTGCTAAAATGAAGTCAATTTTTTGCATAAAAAAACAAGATAAAGAGGCCAATTTGGTAGACATGATTAAAGCACTGGGATCCAACTTTACACATCACACTGCAGACACTCATTAAGCATCACAGGAGGACTTCCTCTTCTTGCCCAAAGTGAAGCAAGATGCCAAACAGAGAGATGGTCATTACAAACTACCCCTCCCTTTTAAAGACGGAAGTACAGTAAAGAACATACTGCTCAAAGGCACGTGGTGTAAACTTACGCTCACTATTAAAGTGTTGTTGGCATGAGTGAAGCTTAAGGCCGAGCTGTCCAATGGAAGTTGACTCCGATCCAGGTCAGGAATATTGAACTTCTTGTAATACCTGGAAAAGTAAAATATGAAAGGTTTAAGTACAAATGTGCAGATAACAAGCTTGCATGCTGCTTATTTTTTAAAATTTATTTTAAGTGGTGAATATATATATAAGTGTGTGTGTGTGTGTGTGTGTGTGTGTGTGTGTGTGTGTGTGTGTATATATTTGTGTGTATATATGTGTATATATGTATATATGTGTATATATGAGTATACATATATGTGTGTATATATGTATGTATGTATGTATATGTATATATGTATATATATGATATGTACGTGTATATATATGTATATATACATATATATACCCATATTTATATACACATATATGTATATATATATATATATATATATATGTATATACATATGAAATGTACGTGTGTATATAGATACACACACAGTTATAATAAATTAGTGAATTATTATTTACTTCTTGTTTGATGTTTTTATGACAATACATCTCTCTGTTGGCTCCACTGAAACATGAAAGACTTCTTTGGGATAAGGAAGGTTCCGGATTCTCCACTGAAAACTGGTCTTTGTATCTTTCCGCATTAACACTGGCTGTGGAAACAAAAGGGATTAGAATCAGTACATGAATACATATGTTATTGTTTATACAGTATGATTGTACAGTACGTGTCAGTAATGTGCGGTCAGGGGAGGCTGTCTCGGAAAAGAAAAACCATAATAACAGAATAAATTCTAATATCTGTCCATCGAAGTGTGTTATTAATGTATTTTCAGATTAGTTCCAACTTAACATTTTCTTAATCATTGAACTGCCAATATAATATTTGCATTAACATCTATAATACACAATGACTTTATACAGCCTGTGTAATGTTTTTATTATAAGTATGACATCATTATTCTTGAGATTCGGACAATAACCTGCAGAGAAATGAGACACGGCGTGACACACAGCTCACCCTGAAGAAGGCGTTGGTGAGCTGGTAGGTGCTTGTCGCTGCCATCTTTCTACAAAAAGGAAAAGCGGAACTAAAATACAACAGGGACAATACAACAAAGATGTTCCTGGGGAAGGCTAGTGTGTCGTTAATACATTCTGTGAGTCCAACTGTTTTTGGAAAAAGTCCTATACAAATAAAAGGTGGCCTTGTGATGAGGTGGCGACTTGTTCAGGGTGTACCCCGCCTTCCACCCGATTGTAGCTGAGATAGCGCCCCCCGCGACTCCAAAAGGGAATAAGCGGTAGAAAATAGATAGATAGACAAATAGAATATAAGACCAGCCATGAACCTCACCGCACATCACTGGCATGGGCTTGTGTGTGTTTAAACATATGCCCAACTATTAGGCATGGATACACTATATTGCCAAAAGTATTTGGCCACTCATCCAAATGATCAGATTCAGGTGTCCTAATCACTTGGCCCGGCCACAGGTGTATAAAATCAAGCACTTGGGCATGGAGACTGTTTCTACAAACATTTGTGAAAGAATGGGAAGCTCCTGAGTGATTTCCAGCGTGGAACTGTCATAGGATGCCACCTGTGCAACAAATCCAGTCGTGAAATTTCCTCGCTCCTAAATATTCCAAAGTCAACTGTCGGCTTTATTGTAAAAAAATTGAAAAGTTTGGGAACAACAGCAACCCAGCCACCAAGTGGTAGTCCACGTAAACTGAAAGAGAGGGGTCAGCCGATGCTGAAGCGCATTGTGCAAATAGGTTGCCGACATTCTGCACAGTCAGTTGCTACAGAGTTCCAAACTTCGTGTGATCTACCAATTAGCCCACGTACAGTACGCAGAGAGCTTCATGGAATGGGTTTCCATGGCCGATCAGCTGAATCCAAGCCATACATCACCAAGTCCAATGCAAAGCGTCGGATGCAGTGGTGTGAAGCCCGTCGCCACTGGACTCGGACGGCATGGCGTAGTGGGTGGAGCGGCCGTGCCAGAAAACTGAGGGTTGCAGGTTCGCTCCCCGCCTCTTGACATGCAAATCGCTGCCGTTGTGTCCTTGGGCAGGACACTTCACCCTTGCCCCCAGTGCCGCTCACACTGGTGAATGAATGATGGATGATGGGTGGTGGTCGGAGGGGCCCTAGGCGCAAACTGGCAGCCACGCTTCCGTCACTCTACCCCAGGACAGCTGTGGCTACGAAAGTGGCTTACCACCACCAGTTGTGAATGAATTATGGGTTCTCACTTCTCTGTGAAGCGATTTAATGTCTAGAAAAGCGCTATATAAATCTAATCCATTAATCTGGGGACGGCGTGGTGCAGTTGGGAGAGTAGCTGTGCCAGCAACCGGAGAGTTCCTGGTTCAATCCCCACCTTCTACCATCCAAGTCACGTCTGTTGCGTCTTTGAGCAAGACACTTCACCCTTGCTCCTGATGGGTCCTGGTTAGCGCCTTGCATAGCAGCTCCCGCCATCAGTGTGTGAATGTGTGTCTGAATGGGTGAATGTGGAAATAGTGTCAAAGCAATTTAAGTTCCTTAAAAAAAAGGTAGAAAAGCGGTACACAAGTATAATCCATTTACCATTTATTATTATTATTGGACTCTAGAGCAGTGGTGATGCGTTCTCTGGAGTGATCAATCATGCTTTTCCATCCGGCAATCTGATGGACGAGTCTGTGTTTGGAAGTTGCCAAGAGAAAGGTACATTTTGGACTGCATTGTGCCGCATGTGCAATTTGGTGGAGGAATAATTATGGAGTTGGGCTTGGCCCCTTAGTTCCACTAAAAATGCTCCAGGATACCAAAACATTTTGGAAAATTCCATGTGTGGATGAACTTGACTGGCCTGCACAGAGTCCTGACCTGAACCCTATTGGGATGAATTAGAACGTAGACTGAGAGCCAGGCCTTCTCGACCAACATCAGTGTGTGACCTCACCAATGCGCTTTTGGAAGAATGGTCGAAAATTCCTATTAACACAACCTTGTGGACAGCCTTCCCAGAAGAGTTGAAGCTTTAATAGCTGGAAAAGGTGGACCCACATCATATTGAACTCTATGGGTTAGGAATGGGATGGCACTTCAAGTTCATATGTGAGTCAAGGCAGGTGGCCAAATACTTTTGGCAATATGGTGTATATTTAAAAGAAAACCTACATTGGAACAATTCTCTTTTATCAACTCTGCATCCAAACTGGTGACTGGACTAACAAGTGTTTCTCCAACTTCTTGCTGCCATTGGCCATGTGCTCCAAGAGTACTTTTGTGACGCCACTTTCGTACTGTAAAGCAGCAAATGTTCCATTAAATACTGGTACATACTCTCTTATGCAAAATGAATGGCTTTGGGATGACATGTTTTACTCACTGCTTACCAATCAGTTCATCTGTTTTCAAGTCATACTCTTCTGCCATTTCTTTTCCATCCGTAAAGAGGTAGTGGATCTTCCGTTTGCCTTGAATTTGGAATAGAAAAATATGAAAATGTATTATAGTACTTGAGCATTAATATATTTGCATGACAATGAATGTATTATTTGTTCACAAATACTCTATATTATTATACAGTATATACTGTGTAATCGAGTGTCCTTCCATCCATTTTCTATTGCTTGCCCCTTTCGGGGTCGCGGATGTGCCGGAGCCTATCCCAGCTGATTTCGGGCGGAAGGCGGCGTTCACCATGGACAAGTCGCCACCTCATCACAGGACCAAGACAGATAGACAGACAACTTGAAAGATTAAAAGTGTTGTGTACCTATGTTTTTAAAATTGAGTTGTGTATAATTGTGTAGTACATATGTAAATGACAGTGTGTATGTTTGTGGTTAACTATGCTCTGATTGCACAATTTTAATAGTACAGTATTGCTAGAACATAATTTACATAGTAGGCTGTTCATTTATTTTTTATTGTAGAATAGAGTAGAATAGAATAGAAAGTACTTTATTGATCACTGGGGGAAATTCAGCACCACAGTTCACTCACAATAGACAATAAACACTTGGGTATTTTTTACAGAGTGAATAATATAAATACAGTCTATTATACACCATTATTCACACGTGAATTATATAAATACAGTCTATTATACAACAATATTCACATGTGAATAACATAAATACAGTCTATTATACAGCGTTATTCACATGTGAATAATATAAATACAGTCTATTATACAGCATTATTCACATGTGAATAACATAAATACTGTCTATTATACAGCATTATTCACATGTGAATAACATAAATACAGTCTATTATAAAGTGTTATTCACATGTGAATAATATATCCATCCATTTCCTACCGCTTATTCCCTTTTGGGGTTGCGGGGGGCGCTGGCGCCTATCTCAGCTACAATTGGGCGGGAGGCGGGGTACACCCTGGACAAGTCGCCACCTCATCGCAGGGCCAACACAGATAGACAGACAACATTCACACTCACATTCACACACTAGGGCCAATTTAGTGTTGCCAATCAACCTATCCCCAGGTGCATGTCTTTGGAAGTGGGAAGAAGCCAGAGTACCTGGAGGGAACCCACGCATTCACGGGGAGAACATGCAAACTCCACACAGAAAGATCCCGAGCCTGGATTTGAACCCAGGACTGCAGGAGCTTCGTATTGTGAGGCAGACGCACTAACCCCTCTGCCACCGTGAATAATATAAATACTGTCTATTATACAACATTATTCACATGTGAATAACATAAATACAGTCAATTATACAGCATTATTCGCATGTGAATAACATAAATACAGTCTATTATAAAGCATTATTCACATTTGAATAATATAAATACAGTCTATTATACAACATTATTCACATGTGAATAACATAAATACAGTCTATTATACAGCATTATTCACATGTGAATAATATAAATACAGTCTATTATACAGCATTATTCACATGTGAATAACAAAAAGACTGTCTATTATACAGCATTATTCACATGTGAATAATGCTGTATAATAGACTGTATTTATATTATGCTGTCTGTAAACGTGCAAATTGAATATTATTCTTCAAAATGGCAAAAATATTTGAGAAATTAGGTAACATTATGGAGGTTGATTTGCGTCTTTATTACAAAATCTTCTTTTTAACACATAATTTTTTTGCACTTGGACTTTGTAAACTGTTTTTTTACATCATATTATGCTGAAAATTTCACACAAAAAAAATTAGTAGCAATAAAGTGTCCAACGCCACTATGGGCATGTCTTTAAAATACGGTTCACTTCCATTGTTGTTACCCTTGTGAACACAACTTACAGTGGGCGCGACCGCAGCTATACCCTTCTCACCCCAACTGCACTTGGGCAGAAGGCAGGGTATAGCCTAGACAAGTCACCGCCTCATCACAGGGCCAACACAAATAAAAGACATTCCCACTCACATTCACACACGAGGGCCAATTTTAATGTTGCCCATCAGCCTATCTCCATGTGCATGTCTCTGGAGGTGGGAAGAAGCCAGAGTACCCGGAGATAACCCACGCAGTCACGGGGGAGATAATGCAAATGCCACACAGAAAAGACCCCAAGCCTGGAAATCGAACCCAGGACCTCTTTGCTGTGAAGCACAAGCGCGAACCACTGTGTCACCTTGGTACCCGGGAAATCAGAAATAAAAAAAAATGCTAAAACTAAGTTAGGGTTAGGATTCCATATAACCAACATAGTAACAACCATAAGCGGTTTATTAACCTTGTTTAGGCCAATATTGGATAAATAAGCTATCTTGGATGAAGTTACAAATCCGGAGTCCACTCTGGCATAGTCAGCGCCAATGTATGTCTTTAGGACACAGTTCACTTCCATTGTCGTCACCTCTGCGGGTGCAACTTTAAGTGGGTGCAACTTTGAGTAGGGTGCAACTTTGAGTAGGGGCGACTTTGAGTAGGGTGCAACTTTGAGTAGGGTGCAACTTTGAACTTTGAGTAGGGTGCAACTTTGAACTTTGAGTAGGGTGCAACTTTGAGTAGATGGGACTTTGAGTGTCTGCAGCTCAACCAAGCCATCAAAGAATGGAATGGTCAACTCAAGTTTTCACAGCTTCTTGCAAGCAGTCAAAGACCGGCTTTTAGACCACCAGTCCTGCTCACATTAGCAATACCAGGCAGGTCATGGACCTGCCTGGTATTGATAACCTGGCGGGAGTAGTCTGATGGCCGCCAGAGTACCATTCCAATCTTGCAACATCGCAAACTTTTTTTAACGTATGCTGCACCAATGGGGTGTATGGCTATTGAATATGTTACACACATGTAAGAGGGATGTGTACTATGGCTATGAGTTGTTTTTTTCCCCTTGGCCTCAGTCTGGGCCTCCTCTCCAGAGGCCCAGGCTTAGACCGTTATTTATTTTTTATTTTAATCTTTTACATTTTTCTCTCGTTCCCCCCTTGTTTACCTGTATCTCACCTTTTTTGTAAGGGGCGCCGGAAGTCGGCAGACCCGTTAGCGATCCTGTTCTGTCTCCCTGTAATGTTTGTCTGATCTTGAATGGGATTGTGCTGAAAATGTTAATTTTCCTGAAGGAACTCTCGTGAAGGAATAAATAAAGTACTATCTATCTATCTATCTATCTATCTATCTACCTACCTACCTACCTACCTACCTACCTACCTACCTACCTACCTACCTACCTACCTACCTACCTACCTACCTACCTACCTACCTACCTACCTACCTACCTACCTACCTACCTACCTACCTACCTACCTACCTACCTACCTACCTACCTACCTACCTACCTACCTACCTACCTACCTACCTACCTACCTACCTACCTACCTACCTACCTACCTACCTACCTACCTACCTACCTACCTACCTACCTACCTACCTACCTACCTACCTACCTACCTACCTACCTACCTACCTACCTACCTACCTACCTACCTACCTACCTACCTACCTACCTACCTACCTACCTACCTACCTACCTACCTACCTACCTACCTACCTACCTACCTACCTACCTACCTACCTACCTACCTACCTACCTACCTACCTACCTACCTACCTACCTACCTATCTATCTATCTATCTATCTATCTATCTATCTATCTATCTATCTATCTATCTATCTATCTATCTATCTATCTATCTATCTATCTATCTATCTATCTATCCATCTATCTATCTATCTATCTATCTATCTATCTATCTATTTATCAAACTGATGGCTACTGCACTGTATGTGGACTTTGATTAAAAAAAAAAATCTGTAGCACTTTATATACTTCTGCACTTTAAATAAAGCTGCTAAAATACTGTAACTTGACCGCCCACTGTTGTGTAACTCACATACCCTCTATGCATTGTACTTGTATTTTAAATTGTTTATCATTATGCAATTTCAATTTTGTTGTGTATTTTCTATCCTGTGTAATGTAATTGTGGATGTTAAATGCACAATAGGACTGCAGATGGAAATTAGCCATCTTCTTTATAAAG
This sequence comes from Nerophis ophidion, assembly GCF_033978795.1. Taxonomy (NCBI): domain Eukaryota; kingdom Metazoa; phylum Chordata; class Actinopteri; order Syngnathiformes; family Syngnathidae; genus Nerophis; species Nerophis ophidion. The sequence goes on from NC_084630.1 coordinate 29,520,690, forward strand.
TAACAGTACATTGTCCTTCAAATAAACAAATAAAAACAAACAAACCCATCTCAATTTTTCAGTACTATGTTTTTTATAAAAAAAAGAGGTCGAGTGGTTAGAGTGTCCGCCCTGAGATCGGTAGGTTGTGGGTTGAAACCCTGTTCGAGTCATACCAACAACTATCAAAATAGGACCCATTTCCTCCCTGCTTGGCACTCAGCATCAAGGGCTGGAATTGGGGGTTAAATCACCAAAAATGATTCCCGGGCGTGGCCACCGCTGCTGCCCACTGCTCCCCTCACCTCCCAGGGGGTGATCAAGAGTGATGGGTCAAATGCAGAGAATAATTTCGCCACACCTAGTGTGTGGGTGTCAATCGTTGGTACTTTAACTTAACTTTAACCTATATAACTAATTTTCAAACTCGGCTTCCTCCCACCTCCAAAGACATGCACCTAGGGATTGGTTGATTGGCAACACTAAATGGTCCCTAGTGTGTGAATGTGAGTGTGAATGTTGTCTATCTGTGTTGGCCCTGCGATGAAGTGGAGACTTGTCCAGGGTGTACAACGCCTTCGCCTGAATGCTGCTGACATAGGCTCCAGCACCACCCGTGACTTCCAAAAGGGACAAGCCGTAGAAAATGGATGAATGGATGCATTTTAAAAACATTTATTAAACACAAGCATTTCGCTACCATTTTTTTCATTGAAATTGTCAGCATAATTAGAAACTTGAAAATTCATTTTATAAAATTTTCATAAAAATGTTACATAATTCAGTGTCAAAAAAAGATTTCGTAGTCAAGACACAAATTGACCAAATATTCAAATGCTTGTCGTGTTCAAACGTGTGAGTTTTGACAAGTAAATAAAAGGTAATGTGTTGTGTTAAAACTATGATTTCAATTATTTTGGTGGTTGTTGTTGTTTATCTAACAGTAGTCTCTTGCCGATAATGTGTCCTTTTTTAAAGAGCCGCGGTTGCGGGAGCAATTTAAAGTTAAATACAATAGTAATCGTTGCCAAATTACAGTGTTTACTAGGACACAGTTTCACCTATTTTCACTCACCATCGTGAATCAAAGCCGTTTTCTTTGCAGATTGTAGAATTTCGATCCAGTTTTGCGAAGCCATGAGTGTGTTGTTCAAAACGACTTCCGGAATCAAACTGTAAACATGACAACGATCCGGAAGTGGAAAAAAAGATTTCCCTTTGAATAAAAACAGGAAAGTTATATTTTACCCTCAAACGAATTTTTTTTGTAGCTCACATATATTGTAAAAAAAAAAAAAAAGTATATTTTGGGGGTCACACTGTCAACCAATGTCACTTTGTTAGGTCACCAAAAAGTAGAAATACAAAAATTATTTATGTGATATATATATATATATATATATATATATATATATATATATATATATATATATCACATAAATAAGTTTTACATATATATATACATATATATGTATATATATATATATGTGTGTGTGTGTGTGTGTGTGTGTGTGTGTGTGTGTGTGTGTGTGTGTGTGTGTGTGTGTGTGTGTGTGTGTGTGTGATTTATACATATTTATCCTCTTCTGTCCTTTTTTTTTGTCTTCCATGTTTGATACACAAGTTAACACTGCATGAAAAGAAGACAATATAAAATAGATAGACTATGTATATATATAAAATAGATAGACCATGTGTATATATTTAAAGTTTACATTTCACTGCATAGATAGTACTTACGTAATCATTACCAAGTTTACCATGAATTGATTAACGTGGACCCCGACTTAAACAAGTTGAAAAACGTATTCGAGTGTTACCATTTAGTGGTCATTTGTACGGAATATGTACGGTACTGTGCATTCTACTAATAAAAGTTTCAATCAATCAATCAAAAAAAAAAAAAAGGAAAACAAAAATAGTTAACTAAACAAACAAAAAAAGAATGAGCCGGAAGTGATTGTTGGTAGTACTTTTCGACTTCCGTTTTTGTATCCGTATGGGTCCGTCTGAAAAAGGGTAAGTAGCAAAGTACTGACAAAGTAACTATTAATGTGGCTAACATCTTTGCTTTTCAAATACTGACATTTACATTTGTATGTCAAAATGAATGAATATAGTGAAATTATTCCTCTTTATCTGGAAGCACAGATGTGTGTGTGTGTAACGTCAACAACAGCTAGGTGGATAACGCAAATTGTAGCAGTAGTTTTTAAAATAGTCCAAATACTACTACAGTTTGTACTGAATATAATTTTGCTTACATTATTACATTTTAAGGACGAAACTTTAAGAATTTACTATATGAAAATCACGATGGAAGAGGGGTTAGTGCGTCTGCCTCACAATACAAAGGTCCTGCAGTCTAGGGTTCAATCCCAGGCTCGGGATCTTTCTGTGTGGAGTTTGCATGTTCTCCCCGTGACTGCGTGGGTTCCCTCCAGGTACTCCGGCTTCCTCCCACTTCCAAAGACATGCACCTGGGAATAGGTTGATTGGCAACACTAAATTGGCCCTAGTGTGTGAATGTGAGTGTGAATGTTGTCTGTCTATCTGTGTTGTCCCTGCGATGAGGTGGCGACCTTTCCAGAGTTGTATATTGTAGCATCCCTTAAGAGTCAGTGTTGCAAGGGGTTCTGGGTATTTGTTCTGTTGTGTTTATGTTGTGTTAGGTGCGGATGTTCTCCCGAAATCTGTTTGTCATTCGGAAGCAGAAGTCTTCACAAGCTGCTCTGCTTTCTGCCTCTGTCTCTGCCTCATTGTCCTGCCCACACAACCATCTGATTGGTTGCATACAAAGCCAATCAGCAGTGCGTATTCAGAGCGATGTAACAGCCAATCAGCATTGCGTATTCAGAGCGCATGTTGGGCTAATTAGCTTTTAGCGTAACGTTAGCTCACTTTTCTGTGTGTGTGTGTGTGCGTGCGTGCGTGCGTGCGTGCGTGCGTGCGTGCGTGTGCGTGTTTTAGGGGCAGCAAAACCCTGTCTGTCTGTTATTTCATTGAACTCCATTGTGTTTAGGGATGAATAGTCTCTCCTATTGCAATTGTACTATTTTTCAGCTATAGTTACATTAATCATTAGTAATGTAGCAGCCTAGTTTTGAATAGCAGGGTCCCTGCTATCACATGTTGATAAAAATACAACATTTACATAATAAAAGTCAACTACAGGCTTCCCAAATGCTGTAATAAGTTAAGCATGATTAGTTGACATTAAACAGTTTCAATGGAAACTGTTTAATGTTAAACTTTTTATATGTAGAAGAAAGGTTTTTTCATTTTATTTAATCAAAGCAACAACTTGAGGCAGTTTAATGTGGATTAACGTGGGCAGAATTATTATAGTGTTCCCAATGAGGATAAAGCCATTGTTTACAAATTTGGTAAATAAATAACCCAAAAATTTCTATTTTGTTGATTTCTTACTGTACCGAAAATGAACCGAACCGTGACCTCTAAACCGAGGTACATACCGAACCGACATTTTTGTGTACCGTTACACCCCTATCACCACCTAATTCTAATAAGCATAAAAATGGATAATTACTGCACGAATTGGGTGAATATATTTCCGCTGGCGACACTTTTTACTCAAACTGATGCAAAGCGTAGGTTTTCATTTGTTAAACAACCTTGTGAAAAGACATACTGTTGCCGAGTAAAATATGTTTTTTCTGTATCAGAACACTCAAATTGTTTGCATGCATTAAACAATAAAAAAACAACAAAAAAACATCTATGGTAACTGCTGAAACTTAGAAAGCCTGGTTAAGAACTATCCAACACATGAGCGGTGTCCCTATCGGATATTGCAATAGGCCCGATATCAGCAAGAAAAAAAGTACGGGATCATGTTGGCTTGCATCTGATATCTCCGGTAAAAGCTAGAAATATGTTGTATGTGTCTCTTCTCAATTACATAGTTTTGTCCCGATACAAATATTTTGGTACCAGTACCAAAATTATTTCGATCCTTTTCTTGATAAAGGGGACCACAAAAAATGCATTATTGGCTTTTTCATTTAACAAAAAAAAATCTTATGGTACATAAAACATATCTTTTTTTATTGCAATTTTGTCCTTAAATAAAATAGTGAACATACAAGACAACTTGTCTTTTATTAGTAAGTAAACCAACAAAGGTTCCTAATTTAGTCTGCTGACATATGCGGTAACATATTGTGTAATTTATCATTCTATTATTTAGTGAAAAAGTGGTACAAAATGTTTTTTTAATCTACTTGTTCATTTACTGTTGATATCTGCTTACTTTCTCTTTTAACATGTTCTATCTACACTTCTGTCAAAATGTAATAATCACTTATTCTTCTGTTGTTTGGATGTTTTACATTAGTTTAGGATGATACCACAAATTTGGGTACCAATCCGATACCAAGTAGTTACAGGATCATACATTGGTCATATTCACAGTCCTCATGTGTCCAGGGACATATTTCCTGAGTTTATAAACATACTTTTCAGAGGCGGTATAGTACCGAATATGATTCATTTGTATCGCGGTACAATACTAATACCAGCATACCATAAAATAATTCATATCGTATTGGATCAATATCGGTATCAGCCAATACTCAAGGCTCCAATATCCGTATTGTATCGGAAGTGAAAAAGTAATATAGGGATGCCCCTACGACACGTGATTAAAAAACGAATGGACGGTAGAGAGACCTTGCGCAATGGTCCTAGTCTATCGTCATCAAAACAAGCGTGTGGACACAATGTCAGACTGAATAAGTACCGTAATTATGGTCTTAAAGTCTGACGAAATATAAGTGTGCATGTGAGAACTTTTTTGGGTGTGTTTCAATAATTCTCTTTTGCTTTGCAGGCTCTTTTAGCCTAGACCATGGAACCTTGCCATGGGATTATGAAAGCTTTCCCCAAAGTTAAAAGAGCCAGAGTATCTCAGGGAAAGGATTCTCCTCTTTTAAAGAAGAAAGCTGATCAATTTGATGTGAAAGGTTGGTATCGTTATTCATCCATCCATCCATTGTCTACACTGCTTATCCACATTAGGGTCACAAGGAAGCTGGAGCCTACCCCAGCTTACTTGGGGCAAGAGGTGGGATACATCCTAGACTGGTCATCAGCCAATCACATGGCACGTAAAGACAAACAACCATTCACACTGGTAATCACACCTATGGAATATTTACAGTCTCCAATTAATGTTAATGTTGAGTCCCACTTCTCTGTGAGCGCTTTGAGTGTTTAGAAAAGCGTGATATAAATATAAGTTTTGTTTTTTTTAACCTATGTAGAAGTCGCTTTCTTGTGGTTCTACGAATACGCACGTCAAAGTAGCCAAGCGTGCAGAGTTGTACAACAGATGTAATGTTTTTTGATTAGATTAACACGTACTACCTGTGAAATTTAATCACCTGTCAGCTGTGTCCCGCCGTCAGCACATGCCCCACCCCTACCCGATGGTGCTCGTCCTCAGCACCGTGGACAGCGGCGTTTACCTTTGCTCCTGCAAGCCCGGTGGCCACATCTCCCTCCACAACCTAACATGCATATTTTTGGAATGTGATAGGAAGCCATAGAAAACAAATATAGTTTGTAGTAGGGCTGGGCGATATATCAATATACACGATGTATCGCGGGTTTGTGCGATATAGAAAACGACTATATCGTAATCTTTGAATATACGTTCTCACGCAGTTGCTTTTAGCTGCGGGCATTAAACTACAGGCTCTTCTCACTCTTTCCTGTCTCTCCTTCTCACAGACAACCAGGTGCACAAACTTACACACGTCACATAATGTCACGTCAAACGTCACATACATATACGCCCTCGCCCAGCAGAGAGGTACCAGACTGGGTAACGTTAGCTGTGATGCTAACGTAGCCGTACGTGTGGTAATACGAGAGAAAGAAGGTGCGGATCTGGTAACAAATGAAGGAAGAATTAATTCCCAATAAAAACAGCAGGGGTTCCATCGTCTGGCGGTGGTTTGGCTTAAAGTGGGATTATGTTGAACAGAAAACCGTAATTTGTCAAGTGTGGGGCAAAACTGTTGCTATAAAAAGTAGCATTACTGCTAATATGTAGCATCATTTGAAAAGTAACTCGCTAGAGGATGAAGGGAATTTCATAACATCCGTACTAACATACCACATAGTGAAGGACAAATATTATTTGATTTCCTATTATGCGGCTCATTTTTATTTGACAGTTAAAATGTCTCCGACAATCTTGCACTTTCTGTTTTGGAAATGACATGAATGTTTGTGCCATTGCTTAATAACTTATTCATAAAATACACTTTTGGTCAATTGACTTAGTTGTGATTTCCCTCTCTGCATGAAAGTTTAAAAGTAGCATATATGAATGCAGTATGAAGAAGAATGTTTTAATGTAGACACATAGAATCATCATACTGCATGCGTCAAGTGTTCATTCAAGGCCAAGGCAAAATATCATAATATATATTGTTGTAGACGCCTTTCGGTTTGCGTTCTCCCGGATCACTCAACACCACCAAGCTGGATTGACACCGTTTTTATATTTTTTTGTTTCCTTTCCCTTTTCTTTGTGGCACATGCGAATGTATATACACAGTTTCAGTCTTTCGTTCCTGTCACGCTAGTCTTTCTCCCGCAGCCTCCCGTGCCTTTCGGTGTCCGTCTCACCCTGTGTCTCTCTCGGTCTTTTCGACCCCATTCATGGTCTCCGGCCCCCCTGATAAAGAGACAGGTGATTAGACAACTCGTCCCAGCTGAGAAATCTCCTCACCTGTCATTGCTTCACAGCCGGCTCCTGCGCACGCGCTGCCTGCAGGGGATGCGTCGACCACGCCCCTCCACAATCGTATATCGCGATATGGCCTAAAAATATTGAGATATTTAAAATGGCCATATCGCCCAGCCCTAGTTTGTAGTAGTATACTTGTTTTCATGTGTATTGTACTTGTAAATTACCACTAATCAAAGGATAATTTAAAATGGCCATATTTCCCATACATTTTCTTAGGGAACAAAGGGGTATCCCAGAATTGAGGTTTAAGATGGGACTTAAATGTTTCTACTAGTATGAACTCCTTGCATACTAAAAGCGATGTGAGCTTTTTTCCGTTCCAAAAAAGAGAGAAAATCCAACTCTGAGTCTGTAACCATGGTAACTTACTCTATCAACCCACTCTGCCCCCTGGAAGGTTTTCTTGAACAAACCCTGATTTATTTTGATGTGTCCTCCCTCCTGATAAACTTTTAGCAAACTGTCAGACGTGATGTGTAGGTTCCTTTGTAACCAGTAGATGTTACACACAATTAATTCCCGAAGACTTATGTCAGGTGAGAATTTTGAGGTCATGGTTAGTTAGATATATTATCATTATAAAAAATATCTTGTTTGTCACTTTGAAAATCATTTATTCTAGATATTTAATATTAATTGAATTTATTTGGATTACAAAAACATTTAACGAAATCTAATGTAATATAACGTGAATGTAACTAAAACCTGTGTTATATCCTATACTGTTAGCAAAATATTAAATGTATATTCTTTAACATGATTTAAGTTATTTATTCTGTCTTAATTCAATTTGTAATATTTTTTTCAAATTAAAATAATTTTTTATATGAATATGTAAATATGAATAATATGTGCGCTATATTATTTAAGGTAAGCAAAGTAATCTGCTAAAAAAAACAATTACACTTTGGATTATTCTTTTTCAACAAGCATATCTTAGATTATAGTACATACTGTACTATTTATGATAAACAAATTGTTTTAAAAGAAAGTGCTTCTAAAAAAAAATGATATAGCCTCTCAATGATATTTGCATTGACTTTATGTGTCACATATAATAAAAACAAATTGGAAATATTATTTTTTAGCCTCTTCTGTGTACGTTATATATTTTTTTTGCCGGTGGAATTGCACCTAAATTAAAATGATATTTAATCCATATCATTCTTCCACGTTAGTTTTTTTTTTTGGTCGGGCTTATAAGAAAATGTAACATTAAATCAATAAACTCCTGCAGTAATTACAGCCATGGTCAAAAGTTTACATACACTTGTAAAGAACATAATGTCATGGCTGTCTTGAGTTTCCAATAATTTCTACAACTCTTATTTTTTTGTGATAGAGTGATTGAAGCACATACTTGTTGGTCACAAAAAAAACATTTATGAAGTTTGGTTCTTTTATTCATTTATTATGGGTCTACTGAAAATGTGACCAAATCTGCAGGGTCAAAAGTATACATACATTATCAATTTAGGTGATGTAGAAAAGTTACAATCATATTAAATTAGCTTCATGGCATGGCCTCAACTATGATTGACGATTTGATGTCCAAGTATTTTTTTGATGTATTACTTTTCATACTAACTTGCGCATTAACACTTTCAGTTCCAGTTGGGTAAAGAACGACGGCCTTTTCTGTCCCCAGTTGCTATGGTGAATCACAGAAATAGCGCTTCATTGGGCACGGCTATTTTTTTTGGTCTTAATTCAGAGTCAACATACACAGGATTAAGTTTCCCATTTTAATGTAAATCAACTTTGTCAACTTTAGGTTTAAACTCAGTGTTTGTTGAATACCCGACCTGGAATACCCACATGGTTTGCCAGAGAATAAGATGTAAAATGAGGGATCAGTGTTGCCAATCAAGCACATTTGTAACTATTTGGTATTCAGACCGACGAAATGATAGAAAGTGGGAAATCTAGCAACTTGTTCTGGTTTTATTGGACATGTTTGGAAACTTAAACAAAAGAACATCTCAATAGTAGGTGCTGCCCTAATAGGCCTTTCCTTATCTGAAAGCATTCTGTCTTGTTTGTGACCCTTTTGTCAATCCCTTTTTAGGAAATACATTTAGAAGCACCTCAGTCTACATCCTTCCTGCTGGAATCGGAAATGCGAGATGTGAAATATTCCAAAATCAAATTCAACAGAATGGAGGCCGGACCGAGAGGTCGCTGTGTACAGGTGTCACTCATGTTGTTGTTGATGACAACATGGAGCCAGACCGAGCTCTGCGCCTCCTTAAGGTGGATGCAATGCCCCCTGGCGTCCATCTAGTGAAATGCAGTTGGCTAAGCGGCTGTATTAGTGAGAAGCAACTCTTGGAAGAAACAAGCTACAGCATCATTTTAAGTAAAAGGTACGTGTCGAGTAAATGTTGTTGTTTTTTCTTGATTTGGTACAACCATCTGCATCAACGCAACTGTAGCCACATTAAGATAGGATTAGTTCTATCTTAATATGGCTACAGTCTGATTTAGATATAGTATAACAGTTGCAAATATTCTCCATATTGTGCAAACTGCCATCTCTCATTTTATTAGGTCAAGTGTTATTGTCTGTCTATGATTGTATATGTTAATATATGTATGTATATATTAAAATATATATACATACATATATATGTATGTATGTATATATATATATATATGTATATATATATATATACATGTGTGTGTGTATATATATATATATTTATATATCTATATATATTTATATATAGATATAGATATATATATATACATATATATATAACCCTGCGATGAGGTAGCGACTTGTCCAGGGTGTACACCGCCTTCCACCTGAATGCAGCTGAGATAGGCTCCAGCAACCCCCTGGCCCCGAATGGGACAAGCGGTAGGAAATGGATGGAGATATATATATATATATATATATATATATATATCCATCCATCCATTTTCTACCGCTTATTCCCTTTCAGGGTCGCGGGGAGCGCTGGCGCCTATTTCAGCTACAATCGGGCAGAAGGCAGGGTACACCCTGGACAAGTCGCCACCTCATCGCAGGGCCAACACAGATAGACAGACAACATTCACACTCATATATATATATATATATATATATATATATATATAAATACCGTATTTCCTTGAATTGCCGCCGGGGCGCTAATTAATTTAAAACCTCTTCTCACTCCTGCGCTTATGAAAGGCATGCGGTAAAAGTAAGCATGCGCTAATTATTTTAAAACCTCTTCTCACTCCGGCACTTACCAAAGGCATGCAGTAAAAATTTGAGTGTGACGTAAGCTTGGACCTTAAATCCTACTGAATAGCTCTTAATCTTCTTCCCTTTATGCGATTTCAAATTACCGGTATTGAAATCAGCCTCCTACATTTTGAAAATGATGACAGGGGAAGTGTCACTCTTGACGTCACGAGTTTGACCAAGCGGTAATACTAAGCATGCGCTAATTATTTAGGGAAGCGAGTTTGACCCGGCAGTAATTCAAGGCAGGCGCATACTATATGCCCTGTGGCAATTCAAGGAAATGCGGTATTTATATACACACATACATACAAATACAGTACAGGCCAAAAGTTTAGACACACCATCTCAATGTGATTTCTTTATTTTCATGACTATTTACATTGTAGATTGTCACTGAAGGCATCAAAACTATGAATGAACACATGTGAAATAACTGAAAACCTGTTTTGTATTCTAGCTTCTTCAAAATAGCCCCCCTTTGCTATGATGACTGCTTTGCACACTCTTGACATTCTGTCGATGAGCTTTAAGCCCACACGTGAAGTGAAAACCAGTTGACAATCTACAATGTAAATAGTCATGAAAATAAAGAAAACATATGAAATGAGAAGGTATATTCAAACGTTTGGCCTGTACTGTGCATATATATATTTATACACATATTGTTGTATTCTTTCTATTTCTAGCGATCTTCAGACTCAACAAGAAAATAACCATTTGTTGGACGAAAAACCCTCAGCGGAAATGACTGTAAAGCCAGACTGTGATCGAAGCAAGGAAGAAGACACAATAGACACGGTTGGTAGCTATTACACTTATAGAGAAACCATCAAAGTGTTAACCACACGACTGTACTCTATGTGTGGTGGTGGGTTGCAGTGGTTCGCCACCTTTCATGAGCGCTTGTAAAGTAAATGCATGACACACGAAACACTTTCTGTCTTTCACTTTTAATGTTGGAATTATGCATTATACCAAAGGTTCCGTACTGAAAAATATGAACACATTTGCCATTGGGTTTCATGTAATCAACATAAATTTGGCCGACACCGACAGAGCTTTTAGTACTGTTGACAATGCATGTTGATGACACATTCGAGCAGTATACTGCAAATTTGACAGCGACAAGTGAATGAGTGCGTCCTCAACGCAATGTAGCGTCCTCGCTAGCTGCTAACATCCCTCCACAGTGCAGCTTTTAAATCACTGATCCTCGCCTCTATCGCAGCAAATAAGCTGTTTCTTATTAGTATCATTATATTATCACTGAAGAATTAGGACGAGCTAAACATGCTACACTACACACCGTAGGAGGATATGCTAACCGCAAGCTAGAGCTCTTTAGTGTGAGCAGAACTCGCTGGATCGGTACAAATATCAACAGTGACGATACCAATTTCAATACCACTATTGGTCGATACTAATGTGGTTAAATAAATAAACAAAAGTTATCAAATAAAAGATTGTGTTTTTGCTATTGTTTACAAACTCAGAAAATAAGTGCCTGGACACGGGAGGGCTTTAAGGGGAAAATCCAAATGTTTTACCACAAAGCCAACAGCAGAAACTATTTAAATATCTAATTGATATTGTTACACCATTATTCTGTGTTTAGAAGTGTTGTCAAAATTGATTCATTCAATGATTTTGAAAATGCTAAGTATCAGCATTGGTATGACCAATACTGCCCCTGTAACTACTTGGCATTGAGTCGATACCTAAATTTGTAGTACCAACCAATACTAATCTAAAGTATCCAAACAACAGAAAAAAAAGTGTAGATAGATAGAATCATGTTACAACTAAATGTAACCAGCTATTAATAGTAAATTGCCCTAATAAGTAGATTCATAACAGCTTTGACTAAATAATACTACTGGAAAAGACGCAATATGTGAAGGAATACTGTATTTTAAGGATTATACGTCGCACCGGCTGAAAATGCATAATAAAGAAGGAAAAAAACATATATAAATCGCACAAGAGTAAGTCACATTTTAATAAAATCCAACACCAAGAATAGACATTTGAAAGGCAATTTAAAATAAATAAAGAATAGTGAACAACAGGCTGAATAAGTGTAGGTTATAGGACTCATAAACAACGAACTGAGAAGGTGCCTGGTATGTTAACGTAACATATTATGGTAAGTGTCATTCAAATAACTATAACATATAGAGCATGCTATACGTTTACCAAACAATCTGTCACTCCTAATCGCTAAATCCGATGAAATCTTCTTCCACGGTGTCACTCCTAATCAACTGACAATGTGCCGCTTCCTCTTCTATCGGTAAGTCGCTTACGTCAGATTCATCGTCAGTTGCAGTTCCAATTATTCCAGCCTTTCTGAATCCGGACAGGATGGTTTGGGTTGTCACTGAAGCCCATGCTTTGTCGATCCATCCAATGACATCCAGAAAGGTTACATGGCCTCCGCTTTTCGCCAGTCCCTTACAAAATTCTCGCTTACTCCAAACTTTCTTTCTGCTCCTCGATTGCCGTTTTCTGCTGCATATTTCATATTTCTGCTGCAGTGTAGGATTTCCTTTTCGGTGCCATTTTTGTTCAGCCTTTCTCAGTTTTTATAAGTTACCGGCACTGTTGTAATGATCAATTTTCTTAGGTACGGAAGTAGTAGCAGGTAGCATCTTTTTTTTCACAATGCACTTCTGCAATGACCCGAGCGGGCCAAATTTTTATTGGTTGACGCGTGTGTGTGAGACGATTGTTGATATACGCCTAGTCTCTTACGTGAAGGAGATAAATAATATTATTTGATATTTTTTTAAGGTAATATGTTAATAATTTCACACATTAGTCGCTCCAGAGTATAAATCACACCCTCCAAACTATGAAAAAAACTGCGACTTATATTCCGAAAAATACGGCACTTAAGCAGCTAAATTAGGAGCATTTCTAACTTGTTTGGAAATAGTTATATCTTTAATACGTCAAATGATATATTGTGATATACATCGTTATTGCAAGAGGCTGCAACATAGATCACAAAATAGATTTTGGGCCATATCGCCCATCCCTGTCAGTAATGAAACTTACAATTGTCACGTTACTGTTGTCAGTTTCACTTTATAATATTGTTACTTTTTAATATTGTTATTCATTTTCAGGCTGGAGCAGACAAAAAAGAAATGGTGCAAGGAGAAGACGACGGTGTCTCTCAGATACACCTGGAAGCTCTAATCACTGGCCAGCACCCAAAAGATGAGACTCCTGGGCTAAGCCTTGACCCTGGTCCTGACACTGCCACACATACAGTGGTCTCAGGGAAGTGGGTCTGTGCCCAGTCTTCTCAATCCAAAAGTAATAACTTCAACAAACACCTCACTGACAAACTCGAGCTGCTGGCCAAGGCCTATACACACCAGGGGGACAAGTGGAGGGCACTGGGCTACTCCAAGGCTGTCAATGCACTGAAGAGCTACCACAAGACTGTTACATCCTATCAGGTAAGCTAAAGTAGATGCAGTGGATAGGTTTGTGTCATAGGTTTGTCAGTGTGCTGGATATTCTTACATGGGAACAAATTCAATGATTTAAGGAACTGTATTGGCATACCAGCACACATGAAATTGCACAACATTTTGTATCCAAGGTCACAGATTTACCCTAATGAGTACCACAAGTACAATAGTATGTATAAAGTAATTTAAATAGAGTAGTTTATGAATAACAATGTTTAATAGGAATATATTAAGAATACAATATAATAAATAGAAACTATTGTAATACTGTAGTGCAGATAGAATGTAAAACAATGACAGCAAACAAAAGAAACATTTTGAATAATCATCGGAAATAATGAAAATGTAAAACTGACTTCTTTAAATGAAATGTATTTTCTTCATGTCATTAAACTATTTATAACTTGCTGAATGTTATGTAATGACAAAATGTATTTATTTTTCTTCTTTTCTTGATTGGAGGGTAAATAGGACATCTAGTTCTGGATTCATAAAATATTAATTCTGAAATTATTTTCTGGCAGGCAGGAATTAATCATGAGAAGAATCACTTTGAAAAACTAGTGCTGTCACATGATGAAAGAAAATAATCAGATTAATCATGCTCACATTTGGACTAATCATGATTATTCACAGGTTATTACTCGCTTTCATAATACTTAAAAAATATATTTTGACACATGCAATTTTATTGCCAGAATTGTCATACAGGAACATTTTTAAGAAAATTCTTGAATGCACGTCATTTATTTGATCAAAACTTGCTAACAGTTTTATTAGATTAGATCATAGTAGATTAGATTAGATAGTACTTTATTTATTCCTTCAGGAGAGTTCCTTCAGGAAAATTAAAATTATCAGCATAATCCCATTCAAAATCAGACAAACATTACAGGGAGACAGAACAGGATCACTGACGGGTCTGCCGGCTTCCAGTGCCCCTTACAAAAAAGATGAGATACAGCTAAACGGGGGGAATGGTAGAAAAAAATAGAAGATTGAAATTAAATAAAATTAAATTTAAAAAAATTGGTCTAAGCCTGGGCCCTGGATAGGGGGTCCAGACTGAGGCCAAGGGAAAAAAACAACAACTCATAGCCATAGTACACATCCCTCTCACATGTGTATAAGAGAGAAACATCAAACATAATTTTTTTTAAAGTAATTTCACTTCAAAATACACCCAACGGGTGAAATCTGCAGTCAGTCTCCTCATTCATCTTTGCATTGATGTATGCATTGGCTCGTAAAGTAAAGGAGCACATGTGGTCAAACTAAATTGTGTGATTATTCTGTTTCACATGACTAATCCAATAATTTTTTGTGATTATTCAAAGGTTAGCTCTTATTTTTTACAGCTCTAGTTAAAACAGGTCATTGTTGATTTTGGAAATGCTCTGTTTTTATAGCCTTACTATACACTGATTAGTAGCACATTAATTGTTTCCTCCACACACAAGGCAATTGTTCTCTCAAAGTCTCATATTTAATTTTCTATGTGTCAGGAGGCGTGCCTTATACCAGGGATTGGCAAGCGCATGGCGGACAAAATAGATGAAATTATGGAAAGCGGTCATCTGCGCAAACTGGATCACATTGGGGAGGCTGTGCCAGTATTGGAGCTTTTCACAAACATCTGGGGTGCAGGAGCCAAGACAGCACAACTGTGGTACCAACAGGTAAAACATCCTTTCTTCATCAATGCAAGGCCTCTTATTCATGGCATGCTGAACAATCTTATCCCAGCTGACACAGGTTGGCGACTGATTTTGGGTCAGTCGCAGGACTGGCACAAAGTGACAATCGTTCATGCTGCAATTCACACTTACAGGCATTATTACACTTGACATGGCAACTTTATTTTTACACTACAAAGGCGCCCATGGCCCACCTAATATTACCACCGAATTAGTAAATTTAGTCTTGATTTCAATAGTGTTTAATAATTATGTTTAACCTACTTACCGTTTACAATTTTGTCAATTGATATGAAACCATGTGTTAATCACAAATAGTATTATAAACATTAGGCTTAGGTCAGGATGATTAGAAAAATAAGTACTAACAAAATATACTGAATAAGAACAATAGATTTACATACAGTTACTGTATGTGGCACTAAAATAAATTAACTAAATTAATAATGCATATATTTTTTAAACTGTCAATAAAATTTAAGTGCAAATGAAAATGCAGCTTCACCACTTTAGTCATTATGTTGAGTTTATTTCGAACATGGATGCATACATAATGTTTGCACTTAGGAAACTTCTGTAGGACTTTGGCTCCAGACTTCTTTACCAGTATGCGTGTTTTTCCCCATCTTTATCCAAATATAATTATAAATGTCAACATTGTATATGTGCCTAAAGCTTCATTATAATCGTATTTGGTAAATGCTTTACTCTTTTAGGTTTTGCTCACATTTGATTTATTTTATTTAGATTCATCGAGTTGTTGCTTTATAGAACACAAGTAGCAAACATTTGTTTTTAAAACTACAAAAAATATCAAGATAATACTTTAATGGGAAACACTAAACGTTAAAAGTATGTCAAACAAACCTTTAATGGAGTCGTCACCGCAGACCTGTGCATTCTTCGGCTCTGCTCCCTTGGAGTGAGTGGTACTTTTGTTGTCTTTTTTTCATAAAATCTTGCACTCTTCCGCTATACTTGATTACCTCTCGAGGAACTCTGATGAAATATTTATACTTTTTGCGATTCAAACGGTTCGTACAGCTGAAAACAACGCAAGCATAGGGCAGGAAGGCTAAATGGAGCTTAGTACCCATTGAGAGCAGACGCTGGCTTGACCACCACACTTA
Organism: Nerophis ophidion; assembly: GCF_033978795.1. Taxonomy (NCBI): domain Eukaryota; kingdom Metazoa; phylum Chordata; class Actinopteri; order Syngnathiformes; family Syngnathidae; genus Nerophis; species Nerophis ophidion. The sequence goes on from NC_084630.1 coordinate 29,537,003, forward strand.
TGACGTCATTTTGAATCCAAGCAATACACTGCTCTGATCAATGGTTAAGAAACACTGATTTAGAGCCTTTTATTGAATGTGTCTTTGTACTGTTTGTCTAATACTTGATTTGGTAGGGATTCCGTACTTTGGAGGACATTCGCACCAAAGCCCACTTGAGCCATTCTCAGAAAATAGGACTCAAGCACTATGACGACTTTCTGGACAGGATGCCCAGGGAAGAAGCTGCAGCCATTGAAAAAGTGGTACGTCGCTTTCTTTGTCTTCAACAGTTAGCATTCTGACTCCCAAACATCTCAAAGCAAAAAGTTCATGTTTGGGGAAAAAAACGGTGAGCTTTACTTTAAAATGTGATACATAGGCCACACAACAAATCATCTCAGAGGGGAAAATTAACTCTTTAATGCTTGTCTGAAATTAGCCAGATACAGTCAAACCTCGGTTGTCTCTGTTATCATTACAGCCAAACATTGCGCGTCACAAATAAATCGGTTTGGTCAAACCGATTTAGTCAAAAAATAAAAAAAATATGGTTCGAAAACTGGTAAATTTTGTAAAGATTTCTCTTTCTGGCCTTCAGGACGTATAACTAAAACCTATCTTTTGTCCTGGTTGAGCTGTAGGAAATGCACTGCCATCCATGACTTGATGTCTAAAATGCAGTTGAAAAGGGTATGTACTGGTCTTGTGTCATCCGTTGTTTAGCCCCATATCGCCACATTTAAGGTAATGGAGATCATCACGTTTGATGGCAAGTAGTAAGCCTTGTGCGAACGTCAAAAAGCGCAATATGAATATGTAATACATTTGGCAAGCCACAATTTTTTGCCAGAAAATGGATTAAAACAATCCCCCAGATCCCAAATATTGTAGGAAAAATGGAAGCTACCCTCAAAGAGTTTCATATAATCTTTAATTTTCATTTGGCCATGTGTCTTACTTTTATTCATATAAATAGTGACTCTTGTATGTGTATTTCTGGGATATGCAGGTAAGGGATGCGGCCCTGGGTGTAGATTCCGGCCTTGTGGCAATGGCATGTGGCTCCTACCGCCGAGGAAAGACCACATGTGGAGATGTTGATGTTCTGATATCACACCCTGATGGGAAGTCCCACAGGGGTATTTTTAACAAAGTGCTTGAGGTCCTCCATGACAGCGGTATGTTCTGTCACATTTAACAAGTAGAACATTTTCTCATCCAAATAAATACGCTCAAATCATGTTGAATGTTTCCATGCAGGCTTTTTGACTGATGACCTGGTGAGCCATGAAGAAAATGGAGATCAGAAGAAATACATGGGTGTGTGTCGTCTGCCAGGACCAGACCACCGCCATCGTAGGTTGGACATTATTGTGGTGCCCTATCGAGAATTTGCCTGCTCTCTAATGTATTTTACCGGCTCTGCACACTTTAATCGCTCAATGAGAGCCCTGGCAAAAACCAAAAATATGAGTTTGTCAGAGCATTCGCTTAACAAAAGTGTAGTACGCCAAGGTAGCGCCAAGGTGCATGCTGGCACACCTCTACCTACACTTACAGAGAAGGATGTGTTTAATCTGTTGGGTATACCATACAGAGAGCCTGGTGAAAGGGACTGGTGATGGTTTCTGGAACATTTTGAACTCTTCACAACAGATTGTTGATTCTAGCGCCACCTATAATATTGTCTGCCTCTAGCGGATTTGTCTGCTTTTTTACACTATCATTATGCACACATGGAAAAAAACTTGCTTCAGAAAGTTTGGTACTCAAGCTTAATGAACATGCACATGAAAAATACATTGTTTTTATTTGCACACTATTTTACTCAGCTCATACAATGAACACAATCTTAAATCATGGAACTTGTCACTAATAAAATATTTTAAACAAAGTACATGAAATCAAAGTGGAATATTTAATACAAACACAATTTTTTGCAAAATATTTATCTTTGTCCCCTTGAAGTGACTTTTCTAATCCATTTAACAGCTCAGTACACTGAAAAGTGTCACACAGTATATGGTAGGTAAAAGGGATGTTTACTTGCCTTAAAATATGGCTAAGAATGTTATGGTTTTAAATGTTTATGTCAGTGTTTTTCAACCACTGCCTGGTTACAGGGATACAGTCTGGTGTGCCGTGGGAGATTATCTAATTTCCTCTATTTGGGTTGAAATTTTATTTTTTAAACCAGTAATTATAGTCTGCCAATTATGTGTTGTTGTTGGGTGTCTGTGCTGTTTAGAATTCAGCAGAGTAAGAGTAACCGTGTAATACTCTTCCATATTAGTAGGTGGCAGCCGGTAGCTAATTGCTTTGTAGATGAGGCAAAAAGGTGTCTAATGCTTAAACCAAAAATAAACAAAACGTTAGTGCCTCTAACAAAAGGCATTGAAGCTTAGGGAAGGTTATGCAGAACGATACTAAAACTGAACCGGCTACAAAGTAAACAAAAACAGAATGCTGGAGGACAGCAAAGACTTACTGTGGAACAAATATGGCGTCCACAATGTACATCTGAACATGACATGACAATCAACAATGTCCCCACAAAGAAGGATAAAAACAGCTAAAATATTCTTGATTGCTAAAACAAAGTAGATGCTGGAAATATCGCTCAAAGGAATACATGAAACTGCTACAGGAAAATACCAAACAAATAGAAAAAGCCATTAAAATAGGAGTGCAAGACAAGAACTAAAACACCACACACAGGAAAACAGCGAAAAACTCCAAATAAGTCAGGGTGTGATGTGACATTTGGTGACAGTACACCTACTTTGAGACAAGAGCTATACTGCAAATGCTTTGATATGGTTTAAAGTCATATCCAACAATTGAGACAACAACTTTTTACTGTCAACTGAGTTTCGTTTTGTAATGATTTGTGCTAGTGGTGTGCCTCCGTATTTTTTCAACGCAAAAAATGTGCTTTGGCTCAAAAAAGGTTGAAAAACACTGCTTTATGTGACACTTTCTGTCAAAGAATGGTTTGTAAAGACAATCATGTTCATGTGTAAAAGTGATTCCCTTATTAGGACTTTACCCTGGCTGCCTGCTAATTCACCCTTTGACCATCTGAGGCTCCTGATGCTTGTCAAACACACTACTGCTGCTGTTGCCAGGCAACACCTCTTCCTGCATTCCCCTTTGATTTGTCTGATGTGCATTCAAGTTGTTACTTGGGCTTCTAGAACCACAAAAGCACGTCGAGCAGTGATTGATCCCTCCTCATCCTTCTCAAACCAAAGTATGTCATTATTGTATTATATTTTAATTAGTCTTGTCAGTAAATTAAACATCCATCCATCCATCCATTTTCTACCGCTTATTCCCTTTCGGGGTCGCGGGGGGCACTGGCGCCTATCTCAGCTACAATCGGGCGGAAGGCGGGGTACACCCTGGACAAGTCGCCACCTCATCGCTGGGCCAACACAGATAGACAGACAACATTCACACTCACATTCACACACTAAGGCCAATTTAGTGTTGCCAATCAACCTATCCCCGGGTGCATGTCTTTTGAGGTGGGAGGAAGCCCGAGTACCCGGAGGGAACCCACGCATTCACGGGGAGAACATGCAAACTCCACACAGAAAGATCCCGAGCCTGGATTTGAACCCAGGACTGCAGGACCTTCGTATTGTGAGGCAGACGCACTAACCCCTCTTCCACCGCGAAGCCCGATTAATCAAAGAAAATTACAAGGCCCCAATATTTTGATGTAAATTGCACACGTTAAATTTCAATACTTTAAAAAAGACCCCAATATTTTCTATTGTCAGAATGTTCAACGGTAACATCTAAATGTTGCATTACATTTATTTGTTCAAAGCTTGCTTACAGTTTTATCTTAAGTATCATATATTTGCACTGACATATGTATTACTGCCGCTTCTGTGTGAAGCGACCGGGATGATAATCAGCACCTCCAAGTCCTAGTCCATGGTTCTCACCCGGAAAAGGATGGAGTGCCATCTCTGGGTTGGGGAGGAGACCCTGCCCCAAGTGGAGGAGTTCAAGTACCTAAGAGTTGTTCACGAGTAAGGGAAGAGTGGATCGCGAGATCGACAGGCGGATCGGTGCGGCGTCTTCAATAATGCGGACGCTCTATCGATCCGTTGTGGTGAAGAAGGAGCTGAGCCGGAAGGCAGAGCTCGCAATTTAACGTTCGATCTACTTTCCATCCTCACCTATGGTCATGAGCTTTGGGTTATGACGGAAAGAACAAGATTACAGGTACAAGCGGCCGAAATTAGTTTCCTCTGCCGGGTGGCGGGGCTCTCCCTTAGAGATAGGGTGAGAAGCTCCGTCATCCGGGGGGACCTCAAAGTAAAGCCGATGCTCCTCCACATCGAGAGGAGCCAGATGAGGTTGTTCGGACACCTGGTCAGGATGCCAACCAAAACGCCTCTCTGGGGATGTATTTCGGGCACGTCCCACCGGTAGGAGGCCACTGGGAAGACCCAGGACACGTTGGGAAGACTATGTCTCCCGGCTGGCCTGGGAACGCCTCGGGATCCCCAGGGAAGAGCTGGACGAAGTGGCTGGGGAGAAGAAAGTCTGGGCTTCCCTGCTTAGGCTGCTGCCCCCGCGACATGACCTTGGATAAGCGGAAAAAGATGGGTAGATGGATACTGTATGTATCATTGACCATGGAGCAGGAATATTCTACTAAATTGTTTAAAGGCCACATATACAGAATGTTCAAGACCAGGGGGGCCAGACTTCTCCCTTCACTGTTTTTCTTATATAGTATAATCCGGAAAATCAGTGTCCTATGCAATAGACATTTGATTTTGGAATTTTTATTTATTTCCTGTTTTTAAGGACCTTCTGTAAAAATGTGAGTACTTCACAAGTTTTTTTAACTGAACTCATGGGCCACCAGTTTAATAGCCCAAATGATAAAAAAAAAAGAGAGGACCTAAAACGGAACGTTGAGGAACAACATTGGATTTATAAAGCACTTCACAGTGAGAACTAAGAATCCATCATTCATTCACTCTGCATTGAAACTGATGGTGGTAAGCTACATTTGTGACACACGCCGATAATATAATTATAGTGGGGGACTTTAATATCCATATGAATACCCCATCGGACCCACCGTGCGTAGCGCTCCAGACTGTAATTGATAGCTGTGGTCTTACACAAATAATAAATGAACCCACGCATCGCAACGGTAATACAATAGACCTAGTGCTTGTCAGGGGTATCACCGTTTCCAAAGTTACGATACTCCCGTATACTAAAGTATTGTCCGATCATTACCTTATAAAATTCGAGGTTCAGACGCATGTTCGTCAAACTAATAATAATAATAACTGCTATAGCAGCCGCAACATTAATACGGCCACAACGACAACTCTTACCGACCTACTGCCCTCAGTAATGGCACCATTCCCAAAGTATGTGGGCTCTATTGATAACCTCACTAACAACTTTAACGACGCCCTGCGCGAAACCATTGATAACATAGCACCGCTAAAGTTAGAAAAGGCTAAAAAAAAAAGCGTACCCCGTGGTTTACAGAAGAAACTAGAGCTCAGAAATTATTATGTAGAAAGCTGGAACGAAAATGGCACACGACTAAACTTGAGGTGCACCATCAAGCATGGAGTGATAGTTTAATAACTTATAAACGCATGCTTACCTTAGCTAAAGCTAAATATTACTCAAATCTCACCCACCGTAATAAAAACGATCCTAAATTTTTGTTTAGTACGGTAACATCGCTAACCCAACAAGGGACCCCCTCCAGTAACTCCACCCACTCAGCTGATGACTTTATGCAATTCTTTAATAAGAAAATTTAATTTAATAATACAACTTTAACATTTGACAACCAAACAATTAAACAAGGCGACTCGGTAAAGAATCTGGGTATTATCTTCGACCCAACTCTCTCCTTTGAGCCACACATTAAAAGCGTTACTAAAACGGCTTTCTTTCATCTCCGTAATATCGCTAAAATTTGCTCCATTTTGTCCACTAAAGACGCTGAGATCATTATCCATGCGTTTGTTACGTCTCGCCTCGATTACTGTAATGTATTATTTTCGGGTCTCCCCATGTCTAGCATTAAAAGATTACAGTTGGTACAAAATGCGGCTGCTAGACTTTTGACAAGAACAAGAAAGTTTGATCACATTACGCCTGTACTGGCTCACCTGCACTGGCTTCCTGTGCACTTAAGATGTGACTTTAAGGTTTTACTACTTACGTATAAAATACTACACGGTCTAGCTCAATCCTATCTTGCCGATTGTATTGTACCATATGTCCCGGCAAGAAATCTGCGTTCAAAGGACTCCGGCTTGTTAGTGATTCCCAAAGCCCAAAAAAAGTCTCCGGGCTATAGAGCGTTTTCATTTCGGGCTCCAGTACTCTGGAATGCCCTCCCGGGAACAGTTCGAGATGCCAACTCAGTAGAAGCATTTTAGTCTCACCTTAAAACTAATTTATGTACTCTAGCCTTTAAATAGACTCCCTTTTTAGACCAGTTGATCTGCCGTTTCTTTTCTTTTTCTCCTATGTCCCAATCTCCCTTGTGGAGGGGGTCCGGTCCGATCCGGTGGCCATGTACTGCTTGCCTGTGTATCGGCTGGGGACATCTCTGCGCTGCTGATCCGCCTCCGCTTGGGATGGTTTCCTGCTGGCTCCGCTGTGAATGGGACTCTCGCTGCTGTGTTGGATCCGCTTTGGACTGGACTCTCGCGGCTGTGTTCGATCCATTATGGATTGAACTTTCACAGTATCATGTTAGACCCGCTCGACATCCATTGCTTTCGTCCTCTCCAAGGTTCTCAGTCATCATTGTCACCGACGTCCCACTGGGTCATTATTGTCACCGATGTCCCACTGGGTGTGAGTTTTCCTTGCCCTTATGTGGGCCTACCGAGGATGTCGTAGTGGTTTGTGCAGCCTTTTGAGACACTAGTGATTTAGGGCTATATAAGTAAACATTGATTGATTGATATGAAGTCAGACTCACACTTTGGTCCCATTATCAAGCATTCAATCATGTTGAAATTAATAAGGGGGCAGTCCATGGGCACACTACTTACTAAGAAGGGTACCTGTTATGTTTGGGTCTCTATTATCGGGGTGACTCACATTCACTACCACCCACCTGCCATACGGCAAGGGCTCCCCATTCACTACGAGCACACTTAGAGGCTTACGCCCGATGAGATCTGCTAATGGCCGTGGCTTACGGTCGGGAAGGTCAGTTTCTACCTACTTACGATCAAGAAGACTCACTTGAGCACCTGTGTCAAGCAAACATTCAACTGGAAAATTGTTAATGTTGCACTTGACCCTGCATTTCTTCCCTACTAACTGGACCACTTGTTCCCGCACCTCAGTTTTTTTTGGACTGAAGAGAGTGTGATGGGACACAAGTAGGGGATTATATATGTTTCATTGCCATGCAAGTTGTATAGTGTTTTATTGCTGTGGATTTTACATTGCATGTTTTTTTAAATTTTAGAATTTGATTGTATTTGACAGAATTTCTAGGCGCAGTCAAGGCGTTGAGGGGTTCCGGTTTGGTAACCGCAGGATTAGGTCTCTGCTTTTTGCAGATGATGTGGTCCTGATGGCTTCATCTGACCGGGATCTTCAGCTCTCGCTGGATCGGTTCGCAGCCGAGTGTGAAGCGACTGGAATGAGAATCAGCACCTCCAAGTCCAAGTCCATGGTTCTCGCCCAGAAAAGGGTGGAATGCCATCTCCGGGTTGGGGAGGAGACCCTGCCCCAAGTGGAGGAGTTCAAGTACCTAGGAGTCTTGTTCACGAGTGAGGGAAGAGTGGATCGTGAGATCGACAGGCGGATCTGTGCGGCGTCTTCAGTAATGCGGACGTTGTACCGATCCGTTGTGGTGAAGAAGGAGCTGAGCCGGAAGGCAAAGCTCTCAATTTACCGGTCGATCTACGTTCCCATCCTCACCTATGGTCATGAGCTTTGGGTCATGACCGAAAGGATAAGATCACGGGTACAAGCGGCCGAAATGAGTTTCCTCCGCCGTGTGGCGGGGCTCTCCCTTAGAGATAGGGTGAGAAGCTCTGCCATCCGGGAGGAGTTCAAAGTAAAGCCGCTGCTCCTTCACATCGAGAGGAGCCAGATGAGGTGGTTCGGGCATCTGGTCAGGATGCCACCCGAACGCCTCCCTAGGGAGGTGTTTAGGGCACGTCCAACCGGTAGGAGGCCACGGGGAAGACCCAGGACACGTTGGGAAGACTATGTCTCCCGGCTGGCCTGGGAACGCCTCGGGATCCCCCGGGAAGAGCTAGACGAAGTGGCTGGGGAGAGGGAAGTCTGGGTTTCCCTGCTTAGGCTGTTGCCCCCGCGACCCGACCTCAGATAAGCGGAGGATGATGGATGGATGGATGGAATTTGATTGTTTTTTAATTGCACGTTTTTACATTTTAGGATTTGATTATAGTTTTAATTGCATGTTTTTATACTTTGGAATTTGATTGTTTTTAATTGTATGTTTTTACTCCTTGTGGACTTTGCTGGTATCTTAAGACATTGCCCCTTTTAGCTGGTTGCCCATAACAACCACAGTGCCCAATCCAATGGCACGGGAAATTGGACACACCTGTGGAGCATTAAGACTGTGCACATTGATTGATTTAAAAGGAGCAACAAGAGGAAGAAGAGGGGACAGGTTCGAGAGGAGGGTCTACAGAGTAAAACGGCAGGATTCGGCAGGTTCTGGCCGGAACGGGGAAGAATCTGCAGGCTTTGACGAGAGGGACCGGGTAGACGCACGCAGGCTGGGAAGGAACCCCCGGACCACACAGTAGACCCCGCAGGCAACCGGAACGAACCCCAAGACGTCCACAACAGGCAAGGGAGGAGGAAACTCTGCCGCCCATGTAAGTGCCGTACTGTTGTGGCTCTGTGGGGACACCCAACTGCCTTTGGCTGTGGGCTTGCAGGCTCGTGCGTCGTGCGCCGGCTGTGTGGTTCTGTAGTCAGGGTGATTTGGACCCAGGGACCTGCGGCGACCCCCGGAGCGACCAGGAGGCGGAGCGGCACGGGTACGGCCACGTGGGTCCTGCGAGTGACCGGAGAGTGGTCGTACCCAATACGTTGACGCGGAACTAGAGCAAAGGCAGGGGAAACACTGCCTTGCGTGTAAGTGTGACGTCAGCCCCGATAGCGTCTCCGTGGTTTTAGTAGATTTTATCCCGTGGCCTGCCTCCCTTTTAATTTTGTGTGCAGGAAGACACCGTGGAAGTGGGCGGAGCCAAGAGACGGAACCCCACGCCTGTCGTGACTGGTTTTAATTGTATTTTATTAAATTGTGAATCAGAATATTCATCTTTCCTTATTTTGGGACGGCTGCTCTCACTACATTGGGTTCTTAATAGTTATATTGGTTTTAAGCAACAATTTTATTGGTTTTTAATATTTTTCTACTCGGGACCATTACAAGAGGACATTCCAATGTTTCTTACATGTACTGGTGGCTTCACCTCTGTAGGGCTCCAGGGGCTGCTGTTCATTATGGTGTGGACATCAGCAGGGGGTTGGTTGGCTCTCTGGACACGAGGCCTCTTGAGACAGCCAACAGCTCTGTGCCTGACCTCCCCACATAGAAAACAATGGTTACATGGGCTTGTGCCTTGTCAAACTCGCTTCCCAAAATAATTAGCGCATGCTTAGTATTACCGCCGGGTCAAACTCGTGAAGTCACGAGTGACACTTCCCCTGTCATCATTTTCAAAATGGAGGAGGCTGATTTCAATACCGGTAATTTGAAATCGCATAAAGGGAAGAAGATTAAGAGCTATTCAGTAGGATTTAAGGTCCAAGCTTACATCCCACTCAAATTTTTACTGCATACCTTTGGTAAGTGCCGGAGTGAGAATAGGTTTTAAATTAATTAGGGCCCTGGCGGCAATTCAAGGAAATACGGTGTGTGTGTGTGTATATATATATATATATATATTTCTGTGTGCGTGTATACCTGTATATGTATAAATATATGCAGTATGTGTGTGTGTATATATGTGTGTGTATATACAAACCCCGTTTCCATATGAGTTGGGAAAGTATGTTAGATGTAAATATAAACGGAATACAATGATTAGCAAATCCTTTTCAACCCATATTCAATTGAATGCAGTACAAAGACAAGCTATTTGATGTTCAAACTCATAAACTTTTTTTTTTTTTTTTTTGCAAATTAACTTAGAATTTCATGGCTGCAACACGTGCCAACGTAGTTGGGAAAGGCCATGTTCACCACTGTGTTACATCACCTTTTCTTTTAACAACACTCAATAAACGTTTGGGAACCGAGGAAACTAATTGTTGGAGCTTTGAAAGTGGAATTCTTTATCATTCTTGTTTTATGTAGAGCTTTAGTCGTTCAACAGTCCGGGGTCTCCCCTGTCGTATTTTACGCTTCATAATGCGCCACACATTTTCAAAGGGAGACAGGTCTGGACTGCAGGCGGGCCAGGAAAGTACCCGCACTCTTTCACTACAAAAACACGCTGTTGTAACACGTGTCTTGCAATTGTCTTGCTGAAATAAGCAGGGGCGTCTGTGATAATGTTGCTTGGATGACAACATATGTTGCTCCAAAATATGTATGGCCCATTCAGCATTAATGGTGCCTTCACAGATGTGTAAGTTACCCATGCCTTGGGCACTAATACACCCCCATACCATCACAGATGCTGGCTTTTGAACTTTGCGCCTATAACAATCCGGATGGTTATTTTCCTCTTTGTTCCGGAGGACACCACGTCCACAGTTTCCAAATATAATTTGAAATGTGGACTCGTCAGACCACAGAACACTTTTACCCTTTTATCTTAGATGAGCTCGGGCCCAGCGAAGCCAGCGGCGTTCCTTGTTGTTGTTGATAAATGGGTTTTGCTTTTCATAGTAGAGTTTTAACTTGCACTTACAGATGTAGCAACCAACTGTAGTTTCTGACAGTGGTTTTATGAAGTGTTCCTGAACCCATGTGGTGATATCCTTTTCACACTGATGTCAGTTTTTGATGCAGTACCGCCTGAGGGATCAAAAGGTCCGTAATATCATCGCTTACGTGCAGTGATTTCTCCCTTTTCTCTGAACATTTTGATGATTTTACAGACCGTAGATGGTAAAATCCCTAAATTCCTTGCAATAGCTCGTTGAGAAATGTTCTAAAACTGTTCGACAATTTGCTTACAAATTGGTGACCCTCGCCCCATCCTTGTTTGTGAATTACTTAGCATTTCATGGAAGCGGCTTTTATATCCACTCATGGCACTCACCTGTTCCCAATTAGCCTGCATACCTGTGGAATGTTCCAAATAAGTGTTTGATGAGCATTTATCAACTTTATCAGTATTTATTGCCACCTTTCCCAACTTCTTTGTCACGAGTTGTTGGCATCAAATTCTGAAGTTAATGATTATTTGCACACAAAAAAAATGTTTATCAGTTTCAACATCAAATATGTTGTCTTTGTAGCATATTCAACTGAATATGGGTTGAAAATGATTTGCAAATCATTGTATTCCGTTTGTATTTACATCTAACACAATTTCCCAACTCATATGGAAACGGGGTTTGTATATGCGTATATATGTATGTTTGTATATGTGTATACATGTATGTATATATATATATGTATGTGTGTGTATATATATATATATATATATATATATATATATATATATATATATATGTATGTATGTGTGTATATATATATATAGATACATTTATGTATATATGGATACATTTATGTATGTATGGATACATTTATGTATGTATGTATATACAGTGGGGCAAAAAAGTATTTAGTCAGCCACCGATTGTGCAAGTTTTCCCACTCAAAATGATGACAGAGGTCTGTAATTTCCATCATAGGTACACTTCAACTGTCTCTCACAGTTGAAGTGTACCTATGATGAAAATTACAGACCTGTATGTATGTATACAAATATGTATATATGTATAATTGTGTGTGTGCATATGTATGTATGTATATATGTATGTATATGCATATATGTATGTATATATATGTATGTATATATATATATGTGTATATATATATGTATATGTATATATATGTATATATATACATATATATATATATATATATATATATATGTATATATATATGTATATATATACATATATATATATATATATATACATATATATATATATATATATATATATGTATATATATATATATATATGTGCGTGTGTATTATGCTGGACGACAGTAAAAACTTACACCGTGTGGCAAAATACATCCGTATACGAAATGACAATTAACAATGTCCCCACAAAAAAGTATAGCGTCCATCCGGCCATTTTATACCGCTTGTCCCATAGCGTCTGCACGACTTAAATAATCTTGATTGCTAAAACAAAGCATCGATCCATCCACTTTCTACCGCTTGTCCATTTTGGGGTCGCTGAAGCCTGGGGATGGCGTGGCAAAGTTGGGAGAGTGGCCGTGCGAGCAATCTGAGGGTTACTGGTTCAATCCCCATCTTCTACCATCCTAGTCATGTCCGCTGTGTCCTTGGGCAAGACACTTCACCCTTGCTCCTTATAGTTCCTGGTTAGCGCCTTGCATGGCAGCTCCCGCCATCAGTGTGTGAATGTGGAAATACTGTCAAAGCCCTTTGGGCTCCTTAAAAAAAGGGGTAAAAAAGCGCTATACAAGTAAAACCATTTAATTTAATTTATCTCAGATGCATTCGGCCGGTAGGCGGTGTACACCCTGGACAAGTCGCCACCTCACTGCAGGAAAACAAAGCAGGTGCGGACAATAGCGCTCAAAGGAAGGCTTGAGGCTGCCACAGGAGGACACTAAAAAAAAACAGGAAATGTCACCAAAACAATAGCGCAAGACAGAAACTAAAGCACTACACACAGGAAACAACGACAAACTCAAAATAAGGCACGACAACCTGGTGGAGATTTTTTTAAATATTTTCTGCTGGTGGTGTGACTCCAAAATGGGCTTTGGCTCAAAAAAGGTTGAAAAACACTGATATAAAAAACTTTGATTGATTGATTGATTAATCACTGTTATAAGCGGCCCCTTGAAGACATCCATCCATCCCGTTTCTACCGCTTATTCCCTCCCTTGAAGACAATAACTACTATATAAAGTGGCCCTCAATGAAAAGGATTCTGTCCCCCCTGCTTTAGATCAGTGGTTCTCAAATGGAGGTACTTGAATGTATGCCAAGGGATACGTGAGATTTTTTTAAAATATTCTAAAAACAGCAACAATTCAAAAATCCTTTATAAATATATTTATTGAATAATACTTCAACAAAATATGAATATAAATTCATAAACTGTGAAAAGAAATGCAACAATGCAATATTCAGTGTTGACGGCTAGATTTTTGGTGGACATGTTCCATAAATATTGATGTTAAAGACTTCTTTTTTTGTGAAGAAATGCTTAGACTTAAAGGCCTTCTGAAATTAGATTTTCTTATTTAAACGGGGATAGCAGGTCCATTCTATGTGTCATACTTGATCATTTCGCGATATTGCCATATTTTTGCTGAAAGGATTTAGTAGAGAACATCCACGATAAAGTTCGCAACTTTTGGTCGCTAATAAAAAAGCCTTCCCTTTACCGGAAGTAGCAGACGATGACGTCACCGGTGTGAGGGCTCCTCACATCCTCACATTGTTTATAATGTGAGCCTCCAGCAGCAAAAGCTATTCGGACCGAGAAAGCGACAATTTCACCATTCATTTGAGCGAGGATGAAAGTTTTGTGGATGAGGAAATTTAGAGTGAAGGACTAGAAAAAAGAAAAAAAAAAAAAAAAAAAGGCGATTCCATTGGGAGCCATTCAGATATTTTTAGACACATTTACTAGGATAATTCTGGGAAATCCCTTATCTTTTTATTGTTTTGCTAGTGTTTTAGTGATATTAAATAGTACCTGATAGTCGGAGGGGTGTGTCCACGGGTGTGTTGATGCCAGTCTCTGAGACAAGTCACAAAGCTGCAGAAGAACAGAAGCTCTGCTGATTTCTGGTAAGAAGCGACTTTTTACCACAATTTTCTCACCGAAACCTGACGGTTGACAAGTGGTCGGGAACCATGTTCCCTGGACCGCTCTGATCCATAGTAAAGCTTCACCTCTGGGAATTTTAAACAAGAAAACACCGTGTGTTTGTGTGGCTAAAGGCTAAAGCTTCCCACCTCCATCTTTCTACTTTGACTTCTCCATTATTAATTGAACAAATTGCAAAAGATTCAGCAACACAGATGTCCAAAATACTGTGTAATTGCGCGATGAAAAGAGACTACTTTTAGCCGCAAGTGGTGCTGAGCTAATATGTCCCCTCCAACCAATAATATCACAAACACGTGTCATCATACGCATCATCGTTCGCGACGTTTTTAACAGGAAACTCTGCGGGAAATTTAAAATTGTAATTTAGTAAACTAAACCGACCATATTGGCATGTGTTAGAATGTTAATATTTTATCTTTGATGTATAAACTATCAAACAGCGTGTTTTTGGATGGGGAAATTGTGATTAATATCTTACCGGAGAAATCATTGGATTATTCATCATCCTGCAGCAGCGGCAGCTGGGAGTTTGGCTCCTCGGCTTCTCTCTGAGACACTTCGTGTTCACCGCAGCCATCCGACTTCGAGGTATATCTTTACAATCTTTTACAATCTCTAAAATCTCACTAAAACACTATTAAAACAATAAGCAGATAAGGGATCTTCCAGAATTATCCTGGTAAATGTGTCTAATTACATCTGAAACTCTTACACTGCCGTCGCTTTTTTTTTTCTTCTATTCCTTTAATATCAATATCGTAATTCACGAATCTTTCATCCTCGCTCAAATTAATGGGGAAATTGTCACTTTCTCGGTCCGAATTGCTCTTACTGCTGGTGGCTCCCATTAAAAACAATGTGAATATGTGTGGAGCCCTGCAACTCGTGACGTCACGCGCACATACTTCCGGTAAAGGCAAGGCTTTTCTATTAGCGACCAAAAGTTACAGACTTTATTGTCGATGTTCTCTACTAAATCCTTTCAGCAAAAATATGGCAATATCGCGAAATGATCAAGTATGACACATAGAATGGACCTGCTTTCCCCGTTTGAATAAGAAAACCTCATTTCAGTAGGCCTTTAAAGATTTCTTTTTGTGTGAAGAAATGCTTAGAATTAAGTTCATGAATCCAGATGGATCCCTATTACAATCCCCAAAGAGGGCACTTTAAGTTGATGATTACTTCTATGTGTAGAAATATTTATTTATAATTGAATCACTTGATAGGCGCCAGCGCCCCCCGCGACCCCAAGAGGAAATAAACGGTAGAAATGGATGGATGGTTGGATGAATCACTTGTTTATTTTTCAACAAGTTTTTAGTTATTTTTATATCTTTTTTCCCAAATAGTTCAAGAAAGACCACTACAAATGGGCAATATTTTGCGCTGTTATACAATTTAATAAATCAGAAACTGATGACATAGTGCTGTATTTTACTTCTTTATCTCTTTTTTTTTCAACCAAAAATGCTTTGCTCTGATTAGGGGGTACTTGAATTTAAAAAAATTTCACAGGGGGTACCTCACTGAAAAAAGGTTGAGAACCACTGCTTTAGATCAGTGGTTTTCAACCTTTTTTCAGGTTGAAAAATAAACAAGTGATTCAATTATAAATAAAGGTTTCTACACATAGAAGTAATCATCAACTTAAAGTGCCCTCTTTGGGGATTGTAATAGAGATCCATCTGGATTCATGAACTTCATTCTAAACATTTCTTCACAAAAAAATAAATCTTCAACATCAATATTTATGGAACATGTCCGCAAAAAATCAAGCTGTCAACAATGAATATTGCATTGCTGTATTTTTTTCCCACAGTTTATGAACTTACATTCATATTTTGTTGAAGTATTATTCAATAAATATATTCATGACGGATTTTTGAATTGTTGCTATTTTTAAAATATTTAAAAGAAAATCTCACGTACCCCTTGGCATACCTTCAAGTACCCCCAGTGGTACGCGTACCCCCTATCTGAGAACCACTGGATTAGGGGGTACTTGAATTAAAAACATGTTCACAGGGGGGTACATCACTGAAAAAAAGGTTGAGAACCACTGCTTCAGATCATGCTGAAAAGACGCATTGATGTGTGATTGGTTGGCCCACGCCGCGCTGTCCAATGGCGCTTGAGTCCGTGAAACCGGTAAGCCAAACACGCAGCTGCGAGCCATTCACGTTGCGCACGTGGAGCAAGTGGAGGCGACCACGCCACACCCAGCACACGCAGGCCGAGCCCTCACGCGGAAGGAACAGATTGTGTAACAGCTGAAGAAGCGGAGCTTCACCAGTTGCTCCCTCCGTGTGCCTTGTCCACAGCACCACGGTGGAGCAGAGGATTGGGAGAATTTCATGTGGTCAGATGAAACCAAAATAGAACTTTTTGGTATAAACTCAACTCGTCGTGTTTGGAGGAAAAACAATACTGAGTTACATCCCAAGAACACCATACCTACTGTGAAACATGGAGGTGGAAACATCATGCTTTGGGGCGTTTTTTCTGCTAAGAGGACAGGACGATGGCTCCGTGTTAAGGAAAGAATGAATGGGGCCATGTATCGTGAGATTTTGAGCCAAAACCTCCTTCCATCAGTGAGAGCTTTAAATGTTTGACCAAATACTTATTTTCCACCATAATTTACAAATAATTTAAAATTCATACAATGTGAATTCCTTGATTTTTTTTGCACATTCTGTCTCCCACGGTTGAAGTGTACCTATGATGAAAATTACAGACCTCTATCATCATTTTAAGTGGGAGAACTTGCACAATCGGTGGCTGACTAAATACTTTTTTGCCCCACTGTATAAATGTATATCCATCCATCCATTTCTACCACTTATTCCCTTTGGGGGCGTTGGTGCCTAACTCAGCTACAATCGGCGGAAGGCGGTGTACACCCTGGACAAGTCGCTACCTCATCGCAGGGCAGGGGCGCCGAAAAGGGGGGGGAGGAAACGGATTCTAGGGGCCCATGATGGAGGGGGGCCCAGAGAGGCCCCTAATGATGATGAAATGAAATTAAATTATGTGTTGGGGGCCCTGTTAAGATTATTTTCATGGGGCCAAAAATCCCTAACAGCGCCCCGGGCTCCACCCTCCGTGTGCCTTCTCCACAGCTCCACCCTCCGTGTACCTTATCCACAGCTCCACCCTCCGTGTGCATTATCCACAGCTCCACCCTCCGTGTGCCTTATCCACAGCACCACCCTCCCTGTGCCTTATCCACAGCTCCAACCTCCGTGTGCATTATCCACAGCACCTCAGTGTGCATTATCCACAGCTCCACCCTCCGTGTGCCTTATCCACCGCTCCACCCTCCGTGTGCATTATCCACAGCTCCACCCTCCGTGTGCCTTGTCCACAGCACCTCCCGTGTGCATTATCCACAGCTCCACCCTCTGTGTGCCTTATCCACAGCACCACCCTCAGTGTGCCTTATCCACAGCTCCACCCTCCGTGTGCCTTATCCACAGCTCCACCCTCCGTGTGCCTTATTCACAGCACCTCCTTGTGCATTACCCACAGCACCACCCTCCGTGTGCCTTATCCACAGCTCCACCCTTTGTTTGCCTTATCCACAGCACCACCCTCCGTCTGCCTTATCCACAGCTCCACCCTTTGTCTGCCTTATCCACAGCACCACCCTCCGTGTGCATTAGCCACAGCTCCACCCTTCCGTGTACCTTATCCACAGCTCCACCCTCCGTGTGCATTAGCCACAGCTCCACCCTTCCGTGTACCTTATCCACAGCTCCACCCTCCGTGTGCCTTATCCACAGCTCCACCCTTTGTTTGCCTTATCCACAGCTCCACCCTTTGTCTGCCTTATCCACAGCACCACCCTCCGTGTGCATTAGCCACAGCTCCACCCTTCCGTGTACCTTATCCACAGCTCCACCCTCCGTGTGCATTAGCCACAGCTCCACCCTTCCGTGTACCTTATCCACAGCTCCACCCTCCGTGTGCCTTATCCACAGCTCCACCCTTTGTTTGCCTTATCCACAGCACCACCCTTCGTCTGCCTTATCCACAGCTCCACCCTTTGTCTGCCTTATCCACAGCTCCACCCTTTGTCTGCCTTATCCACAGCACCACCCTCCGTGTGCATTAGCCACAGCTCCACCCTTCCGTGTACCTTATCCACAGCTCCACCCTCCGTGTGCCCTATCCATAGCCCCACCCTCCGTGTGCCTTATCCACAGCACCACCCTCCGTGTGCATTAGCCACAGCTCCACCCTTCCGTGTACCTTATCCACAGCTCCACCCTCCGTGTGCCCTATCCATAGCCCCACCCTCCGTGTGCATTATCCACAGCTCCACCCTCCGTGTGCCCTATCCATAGCCCCACCCTCCGTGTGCCTTATCCACAGCACCACCCTCCGTGTGCATTAGCCACAGCTCCACCCTTCCGTGTACCTTATCCACAGCTCCACCCTCCGTGTGCCCTATCCATAGCCCCACCCTCCGTGTGCATTATCCACAGCTCCACCCTCCGTGTGCCCTATCCATAGCCCCACCCTCCGTGTGCCTTATCCACAGCTCCAACCTCTGTGTGCATTATCCACAGCACCACCATGCCGGGGAGTGAGCGCGCTCAGCCGCTCTTCCGCGCCTCGGCGCCGGGGAATTAGTGGCGGGTGTTCGAATGTGAAGTGCATGGTTTTTCCCTTAGTCGTCGCAACTTTTTTTTTCGGGAGGAATGAGAGGCGCGTGTGTGGCTCTGAAAATGGGATTGTTTCTGCACAACGCCGCGCCTGTCACCCCCACGGCCGCCGCCACGGAGCGGGTAAGCTGCCGTAAACACGTCGGTCTCTGACAGCGGGGCTAGCATGCTAGCTGCTAGTTACCTGGCTAACTTACATATAAACATTCACTCCTTCGTCAGACGTAAAGCTAGCTGCCTTTGCGTGCCAGGACACATCATGTACAATATTGTTAATGATTGGATAGCTTTAAAAGACACTGTCCTGTCGAAAAGAAGAATGTAAGCTCTCTGGTAGCGATAGCTAACTCACCTAGTATAGGACGCCTCGAGGATTCAGGGCCTTGCCATGGTGTTGTTTTGTTGCTTTTTGCGTCAGGAAAGTCCCATTAACTTGATTTTTAAGTGTCCGTGTATATACGTGTTGACGCAGAAGTCGTATACAATCCCTGGAGGTTTTATTTTTTTATTTTTTGTTTAGACCTGCTTGTCAATATTCCCCATCCATCCTTTTCTACCGCTTATTCCCTTTTGGGGTGGCGGGGGGCGCTGTCGTTGTCACGCCAAATTTCTTCCCCCTACAAACCCCACCCAATTTATTTCCTGGTTCATGATTGATACAGACAGGGGCGCCGAAAAAGGGGGGTAAAGAAGACGGATTCTAGGGGCCCATGATGGAGGGGGGCCCAGAGAGGCCCCTAGTGATGATGAAATTATAATACAGAGGGATCCTGTAAAGATACAGGGGCCCTGTAAAGATTCTTTTCATGGGACCCAAAATCCCTAGCGGCGCCCCTGAATACAGACGTTTTGTTAACGCTATATTATACAAATACAACGCTATATTATAAAAATACAGACGTTTTGTTAACACTATATTATTAAAAAAATAATAAATAAAAAAACATTTACAAACACAAGCTATGGGATGACCTAAGAGGAGACGTGACCCCGGAAGTAAATGCGTCATCCCATAGCTTGTGTTTGTAAATTGTTTTTTTGATTTTATTTTTTATAACATAGCGTTAAAGCCCTACAGAAATGAGATTTTCTTATGTAAACGGGGTAAGGAGGTCCATTTTATGTGTCATACTTTATAATTTCGCAATATTGCCATATTTTTGCTGAAAGGATTTAGTAGAGAACATCCACGATGAAGTACGCAACTTTCGGTGCAAAGAGAAAAGCCCTGCCTCTACCGGAAGTCGCAGACGATGATGTCACATGTTTGATGGCTCCTCACATATTCACATTGTTTTTAATGGGAGCCTCCAACAAAAAGTGCTATTCGGACCGAGAAAACGACAATTTCCCCATTAATTTGAGCGAGGATGAAAGATTCGTGTTTGAGGATATTGATAGCGACGGACTAGAAAAAAAAAAATTATTAAAAAAAATAAGTAAAAAAAACAAAAAAAAACGCGATTGCATTGGGACAGATTCCAATGTTTTTAGAGATATTTACTAGGATAATTCTGGGAAATCCCTTATCTTTCTATTGTGTTGCTAGTGTTTTAGTGAGTTAAATATTACTTGATAGTCGGAAGGGTGTCTGCACGGGTGTCTTGAGGCGCAGTGTCTCAAGGGAGTCAACGGCAGCTATGGACGGCACAAGCTCAGCTTTTCTCCGGTAAGAACTGATTTTTTAACCACAATTTTCTCACCGAAACCTGCTGGTTGACATTTGGTAGGGATCCATGTTGGCTCGACCACGCGCTGATCCATAGGAAAGTTTCACCTCCAGGAATTTTAAACAAGGAATCACCGTGTGTTTCTGTGGCTAAAGGCTAAAGCTTTCCAACTCCATCTTTCTACTGTGACTTCTCCAATATTAATTGAACAAATGGCAAAAGATTCAGCAACACAGATCTCCAAAATACTGTGTAATTATGCGCTTAAAGCAGACGACTTTTAGCTGTGTGTGTGTGCAGCGCCCATATTTCCTTAAAACCCGTGACGTCTTGCGTACACGTCATCATTACACGACGTTTTCAAGACGAAACTCCCGGGACATTTTAAATTGTAATTTAGTAAACTAAAAATGCCGTATTGGCATGTGTTGCAATGTTAATATTTCATCATTGATGTATAAACTATCAGACTGCGTGGTGGGTAGTAGTGGGTTTCAGTAGGCCTTTAACAAAACGTCTGTATTTTTATAATATAGCGTTACACAATGTCTGTATTAATCATGACCCCGGAAGTAAATGGGGGGGGAAAGGTTTTTGTAGGGGGGAAGAAATTTGGCGTGACAGCGCCTATCTCAGCTACAATCGGGCGGAAGACAGGGTACACCCTGGACAAGTCGCCACCTCATCGCAGGGCCAACACAGATAGACAGACAACATTCACACTCACATTCACACACTAGGGCCAATTTAGTGTTGCCAATCAACCTATCCCCAGGTGCATGTCTTTGGAAGTGGGAGGAAGCCGGAGGGAACCCACGCATTCACGGGGAGAACATGCAAACTCCACACAGGAAAATCCCGAGCCTGGGATTGAACCCAGGACTGCACTATCTTCGTATTGTGAGGCAGATGCACAAACCCTTCTTCCACCGTGAAGCCTGCTTGTCAATATTGTGCACTCCTATTTTAGTTCATGCAAATGTTTGTTGTGGAACATTAAAAATGTGACTTATGATTTCAAAGCAAGTTATCCATCAATTGGATCTACACAAATCCCAATAGACATATGCAGAGGCAATTGTGTAATAATATAATGAGGCGATTATACAAGCGGTCCCATGAAAACAGCCAAAACTATCAATTAATCATCAATCAATGTTTATCTATTTAGCCATAAATCACCAGTGTCTCAAAGGGCTGCACAAACCACAACGACATCCTCGGTAGAGCCCACATAAGGGCAAGGAAAACTTGCCCCAGTGGGACGTCGGTGACAGTGTACAGTGTTGAAAGCACAATACCAATGGCGCGCAATTTGCAAAATGCGCAACTGCATTTCGCAAATTTAATGTCAAATCAGATCAAATCAAATGTTTATTGGATTCATCACTATACAGTGTACATCCACGACAGAACTACTGACTAAACTACTACCATAACTTGGTTTACTATTTATAAAATATAATTATGTAGGGTTACCTGGAACTTGAAATTGGCCACCCTGCTTGAATCCACACTTGGTAGTAGTTTAGTCAGTAGTTCTGTCGTGGATGTACACTGTATAGTGATGAATCCAATAAACATTTGATTTGATTTCACATTAAATTTGCAAAATACGGTTGCGCATTTTGCAAATTGCGCGCCATTGGTATTGTGCTTACAACAACAGTGACAATGATGACTATGAGAAACCTTGGAGAGGTCCGCATATGTGGGCAACCCCTCTCATCCCCCAGGTGACCAAAAGCAATGGATGTCGAGCGGGTCTAACATAGGGCTGGGCGATATGCGATATATATCGTGGGTTTGTCTCTGCCATATAGAAAATGACTATATCGTAATATTCGAGTAGACGTTCTCACGCAGCTGCAGGCATTACACTCTCCTCGCTCTTTCCTGTGTCTCCTCACAGACAAGCAAGCGCACATTCATACGTCACTTACTGTCACGTCATACGTACACGCCCTTGCCCAGCGGAGAGGTAGCGGCGTGGCTAACGTTAGCTGTGATGCTAGCGGGTTGTTGCGAGAGATAGAAGGTGCGAATCTGGTAACAAATGAAGGAAGAATTGATTCCCAAGAAAAACAGCATGGGGCCCATCGTCTGGCGGTGGTTCGGCTTCAAGCGGGAATATGTCGAACAGACAACTTTAATTTGTCAAGTGTGGGGCACAAGCGTTGCTACCAAATGTAGCATTACTGCTAATATGTAGCATCATTTGAAAAGTCACCTGCTAATAACTTTAATAAATACAGTTTTGGTAAATTGACTTAGTTGTGATTTCCTTCTCTGCATGAAAGGTTAAAAGTTGCATATATTAGTGCAGTATGAACAAGAATGTTTTAATGTAGACACATAGAATCATCATACTGCTGTGATTATATGCATCAAGTGTTCATTCAAGGCTAAGGCAAAATATCGTAATTTATATCGTATATCGCGATATGGCCTAAAAATATCGCGGTATTAAAAAAAGGCAATATCGCCCAGCCCTATTCTACCATGATACTGTGAAAGTTCAATCCATAGTGGATCCAACCTTACCGCGAGAGTCCCGTCCATAGTAGATCCAACAGGAAACCATCCCAAGCGGAGGCGGATCAGCAGCGCAGAGACACTAAACGTGACTTATGATTTCAAAGCAAGTTATCCAACAATTTGGATGTACACAAATCTAAATAGGCAAATGGCTAGGCAATTGTGTAATAATATGTTGAGGCGATTATACATTCACTGTTACAGGCGGCCCCCTGAAGACAGCCATAACTTCTATGGCCTCCTCTACACTAAGGCCATCCCCACACAAACACGGAGACGCATATTTGGGGTTAAAACAATCTCCATCCGAACAAGTGTAGTTTCAAAACTGTGTATGTCTACACACAAACATACACTTGCTGTCTTGCACATTTTGTCCAATCAGAAGCCTGAAAAAAGCAGCAATATCTGACTTTGTGGCTTTCCATCCATCCATTTTCTACCGCTTGTCCATTTCGGGGCAACGGGGGGGGCTGGAGCATATCTCAGCTGCATTCGGGTGGAAGGCGCCGTACACCCTGGACAAGTCGCCACCTCGTCACAGGGCAAGACTTGGTGGCATTACACCTCCTATTATGTTTATTTTGATCGACTTTAGATGTAGAATAACATGTACATGTTCTTTAAAACCAGCTTGCACGTACACAGAGAATCCTGGGAACATTATTATAGAGCAAATGCATGCCTGCGCTGTTGAAACACAACACTCAGAATTATAACGTGTTCAGCAACATGGTGATGTAATACATGTGCGGTGAAGTGTTCAATATTTCTAAAATCAGCACACACTAACAAGCCAAGGAAACCAGGTTGCTCGTTTAAGGGAATTATAAAGCATTTAATCATGGATACAGTGATATAGTACATGTGTAATGAACTGTATATTGTCTTTAACATCAATACACACTACAAGGAGGACGCTACATTAAGTTTTTTTTTTTTAGTTGCTTGCTCCCTTTTTACGCGCGAGAATAGATGCAACACACGTAAGTTAACTTCATGATTTTTACGTTAAACAAGGACTAAAAACAGAAAATAATGTTGCACCTTTCTTATGACACAGATTCAAAAGTCTTGCGTGTCAAAGTTGTCCTATCAGGTGGAGGTTCAACAGAGATCGTATCCAAAACAGCCGACTGTCATTTGCGCCGGCGGGAGTGTCGCAAAACCCATTTTGATGTCTTTTTATTAAAGTTGAGTGAAAATAGTACCATGTTTACCTTTCAGACAGACAATAATTCCTCTTATAGTGTGTTTGAAGGCAGTGTGGTAGAGCTTGGAAATGACAGCTCACAACCATGACATCATCACAAGTCTCCGTTTGTGCCGTGTACACGCTTACGCTGACTGGAGCGTTTTGTATCTCTACACTTTGGCCAGTGTTTGTAAAAGTCTGCTTTTTTCAAGACAAAATTATGCGTCTGCGTGTGGACAAGAGGCCTAACTGCAGAGATAAGTATGTGTTTATTGAGTATCTGTATCTAAAGTCATCAAGGGTAAATCCCACCTAACCTTATCCTTGTCCACACACACACAATGGACGTTTAAGACTAGGGTTGTCCCGATCCGATATTTGGATCGGATCGGCCGCCGATATTTGCCCAAAAATGCGTATCGGCAAGGCATGGGAAAATGCCGATTCAGATCCAGTTTAAAAATAAATCCGGTCCGTGTTTTCCAACGTACCGATTTAAATAATACATTCCACTCTTCTGCTGCTCCCTACGCTCCGTTCCGCTTTTTCCAGCACACCAACACATCCACAGGTCAGTGTTCTAACCGTTAAGACGGCCGTGTGAATTAAGTTACGGTAAAAATGTCAGCTGTGTGGGATTATTTTACCCTACAAAACGAAAAAGATGAAGAGGTGGAGTGCAAAACATGCCACAATAAAGTCAAGCCTGGTGGTAAAGTTGTAAGACATTTTAATGACTCCTGAGAGTGAGAGGCTTTTTAGCACTCATCGTTGATGAACACAGGAGTAGGCTGACACCTGAGCATCTTGAGGTGCTCGTTTTTGTTTGAAAGAATCTCCCCATTATGCTTGGACTCCAATTGTTTGTCGTCCCCCCCCCCCCCCCCCCCCTGACTGGGGCAAACAATTGAACGGCGTGTGTAGATAGTTTTATTTTTATTTTTTAAGTTTACACTTTTTCAAGAGCAAGTATTGATGTTGAGTTATAGACATTTTATCCCACTCAGGTTGTTTGTGTGTTTTGCTTTTTTAAATAATGTTTACAGCATTATTTGCACTTATACTGTTCACTTTTTTACTGTTTAATGATGCCATTTCTGTTTGTCATGTATAAGTTTTTCTATTGTGTATTATTCAAACTCACCTAATTCAGCTGTCTAGTTGTTATCAAGAGTACTAAAACCCTTTTCAACAGGAATCTGACAACTATCCATCCATCCATCCATTTTCTACCGCTTATTCCCTTTTTTGGGCTCACGGGGGGCGCTGGCGCCTATCTCAGCTACAATCGGGCGGAAGGCGGGGTACACCCTGGACAAGTCGCCGCCTCATCACAGGGCCAACACAGATAGACAGACAACATTCACACTCACATTCACACACTAGGGCCAATTTAGTGTTGCCAATCAACCTATCCCCAGGTGCATGTCTTTGGAAGTGGGAGGAAGCCGGAGTACCCGGAGGGAACCCACGCATTCACGGGGAGAACATGCAAACTCCACACAGAAATATCCCGAGCCTGGATTTGAATCCAGGACTGCAGGAACTTCGTATTGTGAGGCAGACGCACTAATCCCTCTGCCACCGTGAAGCCCTGACAACTAAGTAGGATAAATAACTTCAAACTTTAATACATGCTCGGATAGGCCAGTATCGGCCAATATCGGTATCGGACGGATCGGAAGTGCAAAAACAATATCGCATCGGAAGTGCAAAAACCTGGATCGGGACATCCCTATTTAAGACCCCTCCGACCTCCGGCGCAAGGTGACCCAGTACGCATGCGCGTAAAATGCGCACGTCATAGTCACCTTTGGTGTTGCTTTGTGTGCTAGTTCTTAAATTTAACTTATCTGAACAATATCCAGTGTTGTGGTATTTCAATCAAGTGTGCTGTGGGGCCTATTGTAGTGAATCACACCTGAGACGACATAAATTAATCAAATCTTATAATGCCGTTAATGATTGGATAGCTTTAAGAGACACTGTCCTGTCGAAAAAAAGAATGTACGCACTCTAGTAGCGCTAGCTAACTCACCTAGCATAGGAAGCTTCGAGGACTCAGTGCTTTGCTATGGTGTTTTATTGCTTTTTGCTTCAGGAAAGGTGCATTAACTTTATTTTTAGTGTCCATGTACATACGTTTTGATGCAGAAGTTGTGTACATTCCCTTTAAATGTTAGTTTTTTTAGACGTGCTTGTCAATAGTTTGCCAGTTTGTTGTGTAACATTAAATATGTGACTTGTGATTTCAAAGCAAGTTATCCACCAATTTGGATGTACAAAAATTTAATTGGGCAAATGCACAGGCAGTTGTATAATAATATGAGGAGGTGATCCCGAAGGGAATAAACGGTAGAAAATGGATGGATTATACAAGCTGCCCCCTGAAGACAGTCATAACTACTTTGGCCTCTCCTACTTTGCTTTAGCAATCAATATTATTTAAGTTGTGCGGACGCTATCTTTCTTTGTGGGAACATTGTTGATTGTCTTGTCATGTACGGATGTACTTTTTGGACGTCCTCTCTGCTCCACAGGCTGTAAGTCTTTGCTGTCGTCCAGCATTCTGTTTTTGTTTACTTTTATAGCCAGTTCAGTTTGTTTTTTTTTGCAAAGCCTTCCCTAAGCTTCAATGCCTTTTCTTAACGGCACTTGCCTTTTTGTTTATTTTTGGTTTAAGCATTAGATAGCTTTTGACCTGCAGGCTGCTTCCTGCTGTCGTCTGCATATTGTGATCATGACAAACTATCGTCATCGTTCACGACATCTACAAAGCAGTTAGCTACCTGATGCCATCTGCGGATATGGAAGAGTATTATACAGTTACTCTACCGAGCTCTAGACAGTACAGACACTCAACAACGGCACATTATTTGCGGATTATAATGACTGGTTTGCAAAAAATACTTTTAACCCATTTAGGTGAAATTACATAATCTCCCATGACACACCAGACTATATCTCACGGCACACTAGTGTGCCGCAGCACAGTATTTGAAAAACATTGGTCTAAATGTTACAACCTCATGTCAGCATAATGGAATGTATTGGTCAAGTTTGCACTCTTGTTCTGCTAAAAAGTGTTTGGTTAAATTTCTCTTCATAATGTGAAATTGTCAAATTTTTGCAAATGTTAATAACCCTTTTTTGTTGGCCTTGTCTTGTCATCAGAGTTTGAAGTTCTCCAAATTGTCCGTACTCTTTATTGTCCACAGTCCAAGACAAGTGTTTGTGGGCATCCACAGGCAAAAGGACAGCAGTTATTTTTGTTCATCACCTGTTGTATCACGTGCCGTATCCATATTTGTTTATTAACATGTGCACACACAGCCAAATTAGGTTATCCTGCAAGTTGTCTTGTCGTGCACATGTTTTATTGGTTCATGAGTTTTAGTGGTAGTCATGAAACACAGCTCAGGCCGCCGTCCATGGTCCTTGACAGATTTGACATTATCTGTTTACGGTACGTGACACAATATCATATTTATTTTATCAGTTTTTCAGCCTCATTACTATAATTAGTCAACACCGTCATAGATTATCATCAACTTTTACTAGCTTTTTTGTGTGCGTTATTCCGCCCCTTAGTAAAAATGGATCTTCCAAAGGCACGTCTACATTCCGGAAAACATACTCGTGAGGGTGTTGTGTTCCATATTGCTGTTTAACAGGCAGATTGTAGAAAACTCAAAACCAGTTAAATTAGCACGTTGTGTAAATCGTGAATACAAACAAAAACAATGGTTTGCGGTATAGCTCGGTTGGTAGAGTGGCCGTGCCAGCAACTTGAGGGTTGCAGGTTCGATTCCCGCTTCCGCCATCCTAGTCACTGCCGTTGTGTCCTTGGGCAAGACACTTTACCCACCTACTCCCAGTGCCACCCACACTGGTTTAAAATGTAACTTAGATATTGGGTTTCACTATGTAAAGCGCTTTGAGTCACTAGAGAAAAGCGCTATATAAATATAATTCACTTCACTTCACTTTTTTAAACTTATATTCAATTGCATAGACTGCAAAGACAAGATATTTAATGTTCGAACTGAAAAACTTGGTTTTTTTTTTGCAAATAATCATTAACTTGGAATTTAATGGCAGCAACACATTGCAAAAAAGTTGGCACAGGGGCATTTTTACCACTCTGTTACAGTACATGGCCATTCACAGCCTAAATGTTACAACTTCATGTCAGCATAATGGAATGTATCGGTCGAGTTCCGCTAAAAAGTGTTTAATTGAATTTCTCTTCATAATGTGAAATATCGTTTTTTTTTTGCAAATATTAACCTTTCTTTGTTAGCCTTGACTTGTCATCAGAAGAGTTTGAAGTTCTCCAAAATGTTAGTACACAGTCCAAGTAACGTGTATGTGGGGACAGCAGTTATTTTTGTTCATCACCTGTTGTATCACGTGCAGCATCCATATTTGTTTATTATCATGTGCACACACAGCCAAATTAGGTTATCCTGCAAGTTGTCTTGTCGTGCACGTTTTATTGGTTAGTGAGCGTGAATTTAGCGTCCTTTTCAGTGGTAGTCATGAAACACAGCTCAGCCATAAACAATTCTGACATTATCTGTTTACAGTACGGGACACAATATCATCTATATTTTGTCAGTCCATCAGCCTCATTACTATAATTAGTCACCACCATCATAGATGATAATTAACTTTTACTGGCTTTCTTGTGTCCGTCATTCCGCCACTTATTAAAAATGGATCTTCCAAAGGCACATCTACTTTTTGGAAAACATACACGTGCGGGTTTTTTGTTCCATATTGCTGTTTAACATGAAACCCAAAACCAGTGAAGTTGGCACATTGTGTAACCCGTAAATAAAAACAGAATAGCTTTTCAATTTATATTCAATTGAATAGACTGCAAAGACAAGATACATAAAGTTTGAACTGTGAAACTTAATATTTTTTTTTGCAAATAATCATTAACTTAGAATTAAATGGCAGCAACTAGGGGTGCAACAGTACACAAAAATTTCGTTTCGGTACGTACTTCGGTTTAGAGGTCACGGTTCGGTTCATTTTCGGTACAGTAAGAAAACAACAAAATATACATTTTTGAGATTATTTATTTACCAAATTTGTAAACAATGGCTTTATCCTTTCAACATTGGGAACACTATAATAATTCTACCCACGTTAATCAACATTAAACTGCCTCAAGTTGTTGCTTTGATTAAGTAAAATGACAAAACCTTTCTTCTACATATAAAAAGTGCAACATTAAACAGTTTCAAGTCAACTCATCATGCTTAATTTATTACAGCATTTGGGAAGCCTGTAGTTGACTTTTATCATACACACACACACACACACGCACACAGCAAAATGAGCTAACGTAACGCTAAAAGCTAATTAGCGTTTACCTCAAGCCAGAACTGCGAGCGAGCTGAGCTGCAGTTTAAGTTTCTAGAAGGTCAACGGGCTCATAGTGATGTTAGTAATAGTTGTGATTGGGAAGGGTTTTTTATAATTTGGGGAGTGTACGATGTCCGCTGCTAAACACATATCTGCTCATCTCGACGCCGGAGCAGACAACATGCGCTCTGAATACGCACTGTTGATTGGCTGTTACATAGCTCTGAATAGGTGCTGCTGATTGGCTTTGTATGTAACCAATCAGATGGTTGTGTGGGCGGGACAATGCTGGGTGCTCACTGCTCAGACAGAGGCAGAAAGCAGAGCAGCTTGTTAAGACTTTAGATTACAAACTCGTTCGATACACCCTCGTACCGAACCGAAACCCCCGTACCGAAACGGTTCAATACAAATACACGTACCGTTACAACCCTAGCAGCAACACATTGTAAAAAAGTTGACACAGGGGCATTTTTACCACTGTGTTACATGGCCTTTCCTTTTAACAACACTCAGTAAACATTTTGGAACTGAGGAGACCAATTTTTGAAGCTTTTCAGTTGAAATTTTTCTTCATTCTTGTGTGATGTACAGCTTAAGTTGTTCAACAGTCCAGGGTCTCCGTTGTGGTATTTTACGCTTCATAATGTGCCAGACATTTTCAATGTGAAACAGGTCTGGACTATAGGCAGGCCAGTCCAGCACCTGCACTCCTTTACTATGAAATAAATTAAGCATGGTCGGTTGCATGAACAAAGGCACTCTCGGTTTGGTAAGCTAACAAACAGGAGGTGGTCAGTGAGCAATGGGAGGGATGTGCTAAACAACTAAATACTTAAACCGTATCAAATATCAGTTTGGTTGTCTTCTCGCTGCTGAATGGGAAAATAAACTAAAGATGAGTGCTGCAGAGAGCGAAAAAATTGTAGATAAAGTCATGTCGACATTATAGCAGATTTTAAATTGTTTTGTCTAAAATCCTGTAGTCCTTTGCCGCACTCATCTTTTCATTTCAACCGACGTCCGTTCCCTATTAGGATGTATGGAAACATCAGGTAGGAACTAAAGTGCAGGACTGCATAACTCAAACAAATGACAGAATATAATAATTTGCTACTTTAAAACAACAATTTGGTCAAATAATATTTAAATAATTTCTGTATAACGTTAATTTCTATATTTAGATAAAAATAACTGACCAAACTAAATTTAACAGAGACATGTACCTT
This sequence comes from Nerophis ophidion, assembly GCF_033978795.1. Taxonomy (NCBI): domain Eukaryota; kingdom Metazoa; phylum Chordata; class Actinopteri; order Syngnathiformes; family Syngnathidae; genus Nerophis; species Nerophis ophidion. The sequence goes on from NC_084630.1 coordinate 29,567,757, forward strand.
CCTGACTGTAAACCTGCAAATAGTTATTCTCAGCGTTCTCTGTTTTAATTTTCACACTTTGTACTATTTTCTTACACTTAAAGCATTTCTTACATATTCTTTATTGTTGCACCTTAAAAAGGTTATTAAGTTTATCATGAATTTAGAATGTTATTTAAATTGAGTGCTTGTATTGACATTCCTGTCTGCCTCGATACCTGAGGGCATTATAATTAGAGGAAGGTTACATTTGAAATAAAAATGTTATATATTATATATATAATATTTATTATATATAATATTTATTATATTTTTCTCTTGGTCTATTATTTCCATAGAGCATAAGAATGTCAATAATTATCGATATAGACCAATATAAAAAACTTATATCGTGATACAGTTTTCAGCCATATCGCCCAGCCCTAGTTTTAGGCCTATCTTGCTATGTTTGTGCCTGTTTCGCATATCCTGCACATGCCCTGCTCAGTGTGCACCATTCTCTCCTGTTTTCTTTTGGATTTTTTGGATTAATTGGGGCTAGGCGATATGGCTTAAAACTGTATCACGACAACAGTGTTTTATATCTGTCTATCGTTATTTTGATATGTTTTTTTATGACCCATTGAAAATAAGGGTCAAGGGAAACATGTATTTATTGTACACATTTTTATTTCAAATGTAACTTTCCTCTGATTGTATTCCCCTCAGCTATCAAGGCAGAAAGGAAATGTCAACACACAAACAACATTCTAAAATCACTTTGGAGACTTAACAATAAACCTCTTAAACCTAAAGTGCAAACATAAGGAATATGTAAGAAATGTTTAATAAAGTGTAATGAAAAAGTGCATTGTGTGAAAATGTAAACAGAGAGAAACCTGAGAAGAAATATTTTTTACAGGTTTAGTTCCAGGATGGTACGGCTGTGCAACATTTAGTTTGGTCTGTTATTTTTAAGTATGGAAATGAATTTGGTATGCAGTAATTATTTAACTATTATTGGACCAAATAGCTATTATTTTAAAGTAGCACATTTGTTATTTATTTTATTTTTACCGCCCAGCACTTTAGTTCCTACCTGTTGTTTTTTCCGTATGCCCGAATAGGGAACAGACAAGGGTTGAAAGAGGTAAACTCGGTTGAGGACTGCGGTCTTTTTTGGAAAAAATCCAAAACTTTTATTAGTAGATTGTACAGTACATATTCCGAACAATTGACCACTAAATGGTAACACCCGAATAGGTTTTTCAGCTTGTTTAAGTCGGGGTGCACGTACTGTTGAGGTGACACTTTCTGTTTTATCGACAATTTATTTTCTCTTTACCGCAGTCATTTTAAGTTTCTCTTCTCACTTCAAGTAGCAAACCAACAGCGAGACGGTGCAACCAAACATGATATTGTTGGCGGTTCGTGTGTCCCTCCCAATGCTCAGGGATTACCTTTGTTCAATCAACCAACCTTGCTTTGTAACTTCCGTTTTTTACAGCTCAAAAATATGTATATTTATCCAACGTTTTATCAAACCCTCTAATTGTTTTCCAGGTGGGGTTTTTTCGGTAGGTTTTTATGGTGATTCTATTCTATTGTCTGTACAGTGTTAAAACCATCAGGCTAAAACCTGAATTATGCTTCTGCAGGGTCAGTGTGCTGATCTGCTCGTTTAAGCTCTTTGTCTGGTTTGAGTGTATGACGTGTAATTCTTTGCCAAAAACACCAGGGGCAGTGTGTTACAGTTTTATTGAAGCTGCATCTAATCCATGTGTGTTAGGATTTACTATCTATATATGCAGTACAGGCCAAAAGTTTGGGCTCACCTTCTCATTCAATTTCTTTATTTTCATGACTATTTACATTGTTGATTGTCACTGAAAGCATCAAAACTATGAATGAGCACATGTGGGGTTATTTACATAACAAAAAAAGGTGAAATATCTGAAATCATGTTTCGTATTTTAATTTCTTCAAAAAAGCCACCCTTGGCTCTGATTACCGTATTTTTCGGAGTATAAGTCGCTCTGCAGTATAAGTCGCACCTGCCGAAAATGCATAATAAAGAAGGAAAAAAACATATAAGTCGCATTTTTGGGGGAAATGTATTTGATAAAAGCCAACACCAAGAATAGACATTTGAAAGGCAATTTAAAATAAATGAAGAATAGTGAACAACAGGCTGAATAAGTGTACGTTATATGACGCATAAATAACCAACTGAGAACGTGCCTGGTATGTTAACGTAAGATATTATGGTACGAGTCAATCAAATAACTACCAAACAATCTGTCACTCCTAATCGCTAAATCCCATGAAATCTTATACGTCTAGTCTCTTACGTGAATGAGCTAAATAATATTATTTGATATTTTTCGGTAATGTGTTAATAATTTCACACATAAGTCGCTCCTGAGTATAAGTCGCACCCCTGGCCAAACTATGAAAAAAACTGCGATTTATAATCCGAAAAATACGGTACTCCTTTGCACACTCTTGGCATTCTCTCGATGAACTTCAAGGGGTAGTCACCTGAAATGGTTTTCACTTCACAGGTGTCATAGTTGTGATACCTTAAGTGAAAATTTAAGTTATGAGAATAAAGAAAACACATTGAAATGATAAGGTGTGTCCAAACTTTTTGCCTGTACTGCATATATGTAAATATGGGAACACAGACATTTTTTTTTCTTCTTCGCCACTGTCTCAGTGCTCACGTGCGGAAAATTGATGCGACTTGCTGGGTAAAATGTTTGGTATAGTCTCTGGTACTAAAAATACTGTATTAAATTAATACAGTTTGCATAAGAATGAAGGTCAAGAAGAAATAACTTGACAAAAATAAGGCCTCTTGTTATTTTTGCCAAAGAACCCTATTGTGAAATAAGCACCATAGTAATATGGCAGTGATATTATTGCCTATGGCTACATTTTACTGTCAAGCTTGTTTTAACGCTAATAGTGCTGTCAAGCGATACGTTGTTTAAATCACATTATTCACACGTTTGTACTTAGATTATTCACAGGTTATTACTTGCGTGCATGATTTAAATTCATTTTAGAACAGACACCAAGATTTTGACATTGGCAATAAACGGTAATTTGTTGTAAATGTGACTTGACGACAGATGGATTTTTTTTAATGCATTCTTAATATTAAACCTAAATAAAAGTCAGCTTATGTTGGAACCAATAGAAGCTCCACTATTTCGCCCATAAAATTCGATAACCATTCAAAAAGCGCCAATAATAGTACATTTTTATTTGGTGATTTAAATAGTAACCAATGTTGGTGATATTGTTATTGTAAGGCGCTAATGCAGGCAAATTATAGTGGCGACTTAATCACTTCTGTTTGTCCCTATGTTTACATCTTTGAGGGGTCTGCTGTTTCCTCGTTTCCCTGCTCTATTAAGTTTTTTGTAGATCATAAATGATGCCTCTCACTTGGAAAGTAGATGGCTGAGACTATAATCCGACAAGTTTGACTGCCATTTAGGACCTGGAACTGTTGAACTACACACTGTTTTTTTTGCGAGGATTATGGGACATTTTTCATGTAAATGGGAATATATTACCATCCCAGCAGTCGGCATTCGAATGGCAGCGTACTTTGTAGTAAGTGATGTTATGTCATTTTTGTTGGCTCTCAAAGTCTGCAGTAAGTAGAAGAAATTAGTGATGGAAAAGAAAACAAGCAAACGCAGCGATGCGTTTTTTTAAATTATTGCACTGCGTATTCTTAAATGATCAAAATATGTAAATATTAAATGTTTTGAATGTGTCCGTTATTACATTACATATATACTTACATCATGTATATAAAACCCTAATAGAGGTGTTTGGCTGTTTTTTTTAAGGGCTCTATAGGCAGAATTAAACAACTCCCACAGGCTGTATTTCAAGCAGACTTTTGATCGAACCCATTTAATATTAATAGATTAATACATTTTCAAAAATACATTTGTCATACCTTTTCTAATTATTGTAAACAATAAACAATTACAAAAAAAAGCACAGTACCCTTGAAGTTGAAAATAACCTTGACTATAAAAGCACCTTTTTATACAGCATAATAAATAAAAGCTTTAACTAAGTGGGTCCACTATGAATGTGTAATCAAGTCGGGGATTACCTAACTTGATCCACTTTCATTAAGGAACAGCAGTATTCAATGGCAGGGACTTTGGTGCTGTCCTTGTTGTCTCCCCGTTTTCAACAGCCTCTAATTTGGAGGGTTTACAGAGTTTAATAATACAGCGAGTACACTGTGGCCTGACGGATGATGGATGGTGGAATCCAGTTTGTCCGGATACATTTCTTCTACACTTCGTCTCAGTTTAAGTGTTACACCAAAAATATTTGATCAAGCATGCGTACAGTATTATACAAGCACGTAAACAAGTGGATAAGGTAATTTGTGTGCATTGTTCAGTAGATCTGGAGATTAGGGCTTCGAGCTGGAATAATTCATGTTATGTAGCCAATAAAGAATTTTCATTTACTAAAAATTTAATTCTAACTCACACTGTTCAAAATGTTACTGTTGACCTTGCTTTTCCTAAAAAAAAATAGTGCCAATAATGATATATTGTACATTGTGTATTAACTGTCATTTTGCTTTTTCTGATGCAATACATACTGTTTGAAGAGGTGTGTGTGTAACAAGACTACATTGTATTCCTATCCTGCTTTAAAATATCTTTAAAGGTGAACTGCACATTTTTTGGGGAATTTTGCCAATTGTTCGCAATCATGAAATATATTACTGTTATGTTTTTTATGGATTCTATCTAGGCATGGGCAACATGGCCTAGAAATAAAATCTCAGATTAAAAAACAAAAAATTGATATACAATTTTTTGCAAATTTTTTCCCAATTTTTTAAAGAAATTAATACAACAGACATATATAATCCAAAATAAGATTTTATTTTATTAAAAAAACTATTTGTTTGAAATGACATTGCATACACTGCAATGTACCGTTAGCAAATTCTAGTTTTAATATTTTATGGAATAATTTTCCCCAAAAAATTAAATAAGAGCTTCCTCTGGAAAACTGTCTCAAATAAAATACTTCTGGTCACAAAAATGTAGCATTGCACATTGCATGCACATAAAAAAGAATCTCAAATATTGAGATTTAATATGTGAAAACGTCAAATTTCTTTCTTCAATAAAATACTTCTGTAAAAAAAAAATGTAGTGTTATTACAATTGTATGCAAATAGATAATCAAGTAAAACATTGAGAAGACCATGTTATAGTTTTAGTAGGTGGATAAAGGCAGGCTTTTTCATTCGCACATCTTGCCGGTGTGCAGAGCAACTGCTTTTAGGAGTAATTCTGTACATTGTGCTTCTTTGTCATCATACGTGGCATTAGGGCTAGGCGATATATCAATATACTAGATATATCGCGGATTGCTACTAAAGCGTTGCTACCAAAAGTAGCATTACTGCTAATATTTAGCATCATTTGAAAAGTCACCTGCTGGAGAATGAAGAGTGCTTATTCCGCATGTCAACATCTCTGTTCGGTGCCACACGCCCACAAAATCATGCACAAAAGTGCCCTTCATTTGTTTTAAACTATTGTAGTGGCGTTCTGTACAAAAAGTGCACTTTAATTTAGTGTTGTTTTAATATGTCTTCTTAGTGACATCATGCACACAAGTGCACACATGTCTCTGACAATCTTGCACTTTCTGTTTTGGAAATGACATGAATGATTGTGCCACTGCTTAATAACTTTTTAATAAATACAGTTTTGGTCAATTGACTTAGTTGTGATTTCCTTCTCTGCATGAAAGTTTAAAATGAGCATATATTAATACAGTATGAAGAAGAATGTTTTGATGTAGACACATAGAATCATCATACTGCTGTGATTATGTGGATCAAGTGTTCATTCAAGGCTAAGGCAAAATATCTAGATCTATATCATGATATGGCCTAAAAATATTGAGATATTAAAAAAATACCATATCCCCCAGCCCTACATGGCAACATCACCTGGTGTAAATGATTCCACCACAGTAAAATGCATTTTAACCGGAGTTTGTTAGTTGTTGCGGTCTTGTTCAGCTTGTTGAGTTGCATATCACTCTCATCGGACTCGAGTAGAGGCTTTGGTTTTAGATGCTGGAGTAAAGTTGTTCTTCTGATATTTTAAAACAAACTTTGTAAGGTGCAGTCATTTGTTCCACGCCTGTTGCCGCAAAATGCTTTTATTTGGGCCAAATGTCTTGTTCTCATTATTGTTACCATTAACCATGTTTTGAATTTCTGCTCAGAAGGTAATGGGGCGGGCGAGGGCGATGGAAACTAATAGGGGGCGGAAAGTATGCCGGATTAAGAGGAACATTTTTTTTTTGTTTTAATTTGTCTGCAAAAAAACATTGATGATCGATAAAATTAATGTATCCCCCAGGCCTGATTGTAACTCTGAAATAAACGTAAATAAAACTCATCTTATGAGCGCTAACGCTAACAAACTATAATAGGGGTGCCGCAATCACAAGCTTGTATGCCTATGTTGACACGATCAACTGATCGGCTGCTTCCTTGTTCCCTTGCTCGTTAAACTTAAATGTAAGTCATAAATCATGCCTCTTACATGGTTCGTAGAAGGACAAGGATGTAATCCAGCAAGTTGGTACACTTTGACAGCCAATTTACTCTTAATGGCGAGAACAACAGAAAAAGACGCTTGATTCCATCCCTCGTTTCTCAATTTTCATCTAAATTTGAACAAATGAACATTCTAGCAGCAGTGCTGTACACTTAGCTATTTCACTAGTAGCACTGGTATTATTACATGAAAAAAAGCAGGGAATTTTGTAGCAATATTGAATGTCTTAACACTCGAACAAGGTACAAGTGCAAGTGAAACTCTTATTTCGTGAAACAAAGAAAGATGCACCAATAATCAGCTTCAATAAATTAGTTGAAACATAGCTCTTGAATTGTGATCGAATTGTGACGTGCCAAAGATTACCACCTGTACTTCTTGTCAGAATAGAGCGGCTCACCAAAGGTACATTGTAAGCAGAGTTTTGATCGCATTTATTTAGGAGTTAGAATGCATTGAAAAAAAAAAATCATACATCCGTTATTTCTTTCACTTATAACATAAATATCTGCAGAAGCAGAAAACAAGTAAAAAATGTATTACAACAAGCTAACTGGCATACTACGAACATGTAGAAAATAATATTAGTCACACAGTATGAGAGCAACATGGGGCATCTTAAATAGCATTATTAAAAATGGTGCTAAAAAGGACTATCCTAAGTACGTCTTGGATGGAAATGTAAAAAAAAAAGGCAATATGAACCAAGTACCGGTAGTTGAAAGCTTCAATAAGTACTTTGTGAACATTGTACCAAATCTGAAGGAAAAGATTCCAGATCCTGAGTCAGTTGAGGACTTGAATGACAACATAGATAAAAAAAACCAACTCTATGTTCTTAGGAGGAGTGACAAAAGAGGAACTAGTCAATATTGTGAAAAAAGGTAAATCAAGACCTCAACTGATTGCAACAAAATGTATATGAAAACAAAACAAAAGGTTATTGAAGAGATTTTAGAACTTTTAATATATATCAGCAACCTATCATTTCAAACAGGCAATTCCCTAGATAAAATGTAAATGGCAAACATTGTACTTATTCATAAGACTGGAGAAAAACACCAGTTTACAAACTACAGACCTGTTTCTGTACTTCCACAATTTTCAAAAATCATTGGAAAAACTGTTTAACAACTGATTAGACAAATTCATAAATAAAAACAAAACATTCACAGACAACCAATACGGATACAGAGCCAACATTTTAACATCAATGGCATTAATCGAAATAACGGAAGAGATCACAAATGCAATAGATAGTAAAAAATGTGCTGCTGCAGTGTTTATGGATTTAACAAAAGCATTGGACACAATTAATCATAGCATCTTAATAAACAAATTAGAACGGTATGGCACCAGAGGGTTGGTCTTGAACTGGGTAAGAAGCTACTTAACTAACTGGAAGCAATACGTGAAGATAGGCAAACACACTTCCACAGAGCTGAAAATATTTTGTGGTGTACCTCAGGGATCAATACTGGGAACAAAATTGTTCAATCTCAATATAAATGACATTTGTAAAGTTACAAAAGACTTAAAGTTAGTATTGTTTGCAGATAATACAACTGTGTTTTTTTTCAGGAGAGAACACAGAAGATAATACAAATAATAACAGAAGAATATCAAATTAATTGAATTGAAGTATTTATTTCAAACCTGCACAGTACAACACACATTTTTTTTAAACATTTTGGCAGAGACATTTATGCAAGGCTTGTAAAGGGGTTGGATGAAGCAGATGCTTATAATATCTCAACCCGTGTCACTCATTCCATATTTAACATAAACAATATAATACAAGAAAAATGCCATACAAACAAAAACAAGAACAACTCCTGTACACTAACAATACAATAGTACCACTTACTATGAGACAAGACAAGATGACAATTAAAAAGCTGGTTTGACAAAAACAGACTCTTTGAATCTCAGTAAGACTAAATGCTAGATTAGAAAGTCTAACACAAATACAGATAGATGGATAAAAAAAATTGAAAGGGTAAAAGAAAACACATTTTTGGGTGTAATAATAGATGGTTAAAATGAATTGGAAATCTCATGTCAAAAATATACAAAATAAAGTAGCAAGAAACATGTCAATAATGAATACAGCAAAACATGTTTTCGACTAAAATCACTTCATATTCTTAACTGCTTGCTAGTGTAAACATATCTGAGTTATTGTGCAGGAATATGGGTATACAACTACAAATGTGCGCTTCATTCACTGCGTTACAAAAAGATAAATTAGAATAATACATAATGTTAGCTGTAGAGAACATACCTTTATTTATTGAATCACAAATATTGAAATTCAACGATTTGGTGCATTTGCAAACAGCTAAAATGATGTACAAGGCAAACTATAACCTGCTACCCAAGAATGTACAACAATTTTTCTCAACAAAAGAGAAGATATATAACCTTAGAGGAAAATATAATTTAAAACATTTGTATGCACGTACAACACTTAAAACCTTAAGTATATCAGTATGTGGATTTAAATTATGGAACGGATTAAGCAAAGAAATCATACAAAGCACCAATATGATTCAGTTTAAGAGACGGTTCAAACTACAAGTGTTCACAAAGTACACAGAACAAGAATTATGATGAACATCTTGAACCCTTTTTTACCCCTTTTTTTATTGAGACAGATTATTTATGTCTTTAATATTTGTTTGCTTACTATGGTGAATTATTTATTTTTTAGTTCACTGTTCTGTTACAGAGAACAAGGAAACGGGATAAAACTGCTTTGGTATGAAAAGGGGTAGGATTAAATAAGCTCTAAATCTTCCTACTCCTTTCTGAATGTGCTTTAATGAAACAACTGGAATTGTGTGATGCATTACATTGTATCGTATGCATGTTCCAAATAAACTGAAACTGAACTGAATTGCAGTTCCCCTTTTAAAGCATTTGAAATCGTGATAGGCTTTTCTTTAGGCGGTCAAAATTTTAACAACCTGAGATACGTGCTTTACACTGCACAACTGATCTGCTAAACCTATTGCTTACCATCACCAACGCGGTGCCCGCGGGCACCAGGTAGCCCGTAAGGACCAGATGAGTCGCCCGCTGGCCTGTTCTAAAAATAGCTCAAATAGCAGCACTTACCAGTGAGCTGCCTTTATTTTTTAAATTGTATTTATTTACTAGCAAGCTGGTCTCGCTCTGCTCGACATTTTTATTTCTAAGAGAGACAAAACTCAAATAGAATTTGAAAATCCAAGAAAATATTTGAAAGACTTGGTCTTCACTTGTTTAAATGAATTCATTTATTTTTTTACTTTGCTTCTTATAACTTTTAGAAAGACAATTTTAGAGAAAAAATACAACCTTAAAAATGATTTTCGGATTTTTAAACACATACCTTTTTACCTTTTAAATTCCTTCCTCTTCTTTCCTGACAATTTAAATCAATGTTAAAGTTTTTTTTTTATTGTAAAGAATATGAAATACATTTTCATTTTATTCTTCATTTTAGACGAAGACTATTTGTGAAATATTTCTTCAAACTTATTATGATTAAAATTCAAAAAAATTAATCTGGCAAATCTAGAAAATCTGTAGAATCAAATTTAAATCTTATTTCAAAGTCTTTTGAATTTCTTTTAAAATTTTAGTTCTGGAAAATCTAGGAGAAATAATGATTTGTTTTTATTAGAAATATAGCTTGGCCCAATTTGTTATATATTCTAAAAAAGTGCAGATTGGATTTTAACCTACTTAAAACATGTAATCCAAATTCTAAAATTAATCTCAATCAGGAAAAATTACTAATGATGTTCCATAAATTCTTTTTTTTAATTTTTTCAAAAAGATTCAAATTAGTTAGTTTTTCTCTTCATTTTTTTCAGTTGAATTTTAAATTTTAAAGAGTCGAAATTCAAGATAAACTATGTTTCAAAATTTAATTTTCATTTTTTTTGTGTTTTCTCTTCTTTTAAACTGTTCAATTAAGTGTTTTTTTCATCATTTATTCTGTACAAAAAACCTTCCGTATAAGGAAAAAAAATGTACGACGGAATGATGGACAGAAATACCCATCCATCCATCCATCCATCCATCCATCATCTTCCGCTTATCCAAGGTCGGGTCGCGGGAGGAGCAGCTTAAGCAGGGAAACCCAGACTTCCCTCTCCCCAGCCACTTCGTCTAGCTCTTCCCGGGAGATCCCGAGGCGTTCCCAGGCCAGCCGGGAGACATAGTCTTCCCAACGTGTCCTGGGTCTTCCCCGTGGCCTCCTACCGGTTGGACGTGCCCTAAACACCTCCCTAGGGAGGCGTTCGGGTGGCATCCTGACCAGATGCCCGAACCACCTCATCTGGCTCCTCTCGATGTGAAGGAGCAGCGGCTTTACTTTGAGTCCCTCCCGGATGGCAGAGCTTCTCACCCTATCTCTAAGGGAGAGCCCCGCCACACGGCGGAGGAAACTCATTTCGGCCGCTTGTACCCGTGATCTTATCCTTTCGGTCATGACCCAAAGCTCATGACCATAGGTGAGGATGGGAACGTAGATCGACCGGTAAATTGAGAGCTTTGCCTTCCGGCTCAGCTCCTTCTTCACCACAACGGATCGGTACAACGTCCGCATTACTGAAGACGCCGCACCGATCCGCCTGTCGATCTCACGATCCACTCTTCCCTCACTCGTGAACAAGACTCCTAGGTACTTGAACTCCTCCACTTGGGGCAGGGTCTCCTCCCCAACCCGGAGATGGCACTCCACCCTTTTCCGGGCGAGAACCATGGACTCGGACTTGGAGGTGCTGATTCTCATTCCGGTCGCTTCACACTCGGCTGCGAACCGATCCAGCGAGAGCTGAAGATCCCGGTCAGATGAAGCCATCAGGACCACATCATCTGCAAAAAGCAGAGACCTAATCCTGCGGTTACCAAACCGGAACCCCTCAACGCCTTGACTGCGCCTAGAAATTCTGTCCATAAAAGTTATGAACAGAATCGGTGACAAAGGACAGCCTTGGCGGAGTCCAACCCTCACTGGAAATGTGTTCGACTTACTGCCGGCAATGCGGACCAAGCTCTGGCACTGATCGTACAGGGAACGGACCGCCACAATAAGACAGTCCGATACCCCATACTCTCTGAGCACTCCCCACAGGACTTCCCGAGGGACACGGTCGAATGCCTTCTCCAAGTCCACAAAGCACATGTAGACTGGTTGGGCAAACTCCCATGCACCCTCAAGAACCCTGCCGAGAGTATAGAGCTGGTCCACAATTCCACGACCAGGACGAAAACCACACTGTTCCTCCTGAATCCGAGGTTCGACTATCCGACGTAGCCTCCTCTCCAGTACACCTGAATAAACCTTACCGGGAAGGCTGAGGAGTGTGATCCCACGATAGTTTGAACACACCCTCCGGTCCCCCTTCTTAAAGAGAGGAACCACCACCCCGGTCTGCCAATCCAGAGGTACCGCCCCCGATGTCCACGCGATGCTGCAAAGTCTTGTCAACCAAGACAGCCCCACAGCATCCAGAGCCTTAAGGAACTCCGGGCGGATCTCGTCCACCCCTGGGGCCTTGCCACCGAGGAGCTTTTTAACTACCTCAGCGACCTCAGCCCAAGAAATAGGAGAGTCCACCACAGATTCCCCAGGCACTGCTTCCTCATAGGAAGACGTGTTGGTGGGATTGAGGAGGTCTTCGAAGTATTCCTTCCACCTATCCACAACATCCGCAGTCGAGGTCAGCAGAACACCATCCGCACCATACACGGTGTTGATAGTGCACTGCTTCCCCTTCCTGAGGCGGCGGACGATGGTCCAGAATCGCTTCGAAGCCGTCCGGAAGTCGTTTTCCATGGCTTCCCCGAACTCTTCCCATGTCCGAGTTTTTGCCTCCGCGACCGCTGAAGCTGCACACCGCTTGGCCTGTCGGTACCTGTCCACTGCCTCCGGAGACCTATGAGCCAAAAGGACCTGATAGGACTCCTTCTTCAGCTTGACGGCATCCCTCACCGCTGGTGTCCACCAAGGGGTTTTAGGATTGCTGCCCCGACAGGCACCAACTACCTGGCGGCCACAGCTCCGATCTGCCGCCTCGACAATAGAGGTGCGGAACATGGTCCACTCGGACTCAATGTCCAGCATTGTACCCATTTTTTTTATATATATAGATTTATTTATTAAAGGTAAATTGAGCAAATAGGCTATTTCTGGCAATTTATTTAAGTGTGTATCAAACTGGTAGCCCTTCGCATTAATCGGTACCCAAGAAGTAGCTCTTGGTTTCAAAAAGGTTGGTGACCCCTGATCAACAATACAAAACAATATACAGAATGAAAAAGCATATTAAAAAAGACATACCATATGCATATTACAAAGTACATCAAAATGCCCACAATTCATATAAAAGTAAATTGGCAAATAACATCAATGGAGGCACCATGTTAGAAATAAATTAGAGGTAAAATGGCTATACCTATACATGCAGTAATATCTATTTAATATTCAGAATACTTGCCAGTAAGTGTTTTTATAACATCCAAGCCTGGGCAATATGGCCTAAGAATAACAACTTTTTTCTTTTTCTTTTTTCCTAAAATGCTGTTCTTTTTAAACCAGGTATATATTGCACTCTGTATGGAATAACTTTCAAATAAGTAAATTAAGAGCGTCTTATGGAAGGCAATGGTTCTGTAAAATAAAATGTAAAATTGCATGCAAATAAATAACAATGTCCAACATCAAAAATAATAAACCGCAAACTTAAACATCTGCTTGAATAAAATACATCTGTAAACAAAAATGTAGCATTGCACATTGCATGAAAATAAACTTCAATAAATCAGTCAAGATTCCAAAAAATCAATAAATACTTAATATAAATAAATCAGATCAATAAAGTAATGTATACGTTCTCAAGCAAATTGGTGTATGTTTAAATAAAGTTGTAGTCACTCTCCAGTCGCTAAATGCAGTCGCTGACCAAAGCATTGCATCACTTGGGAGTCGAAGTCTGCACCGCGCCGCCACATTTATAAAAAAAAAAAAACACACCAAAAAAACCCACGTTTGATGCGCAGCGCATTATTTTGCGTCAGAAAAAATCTTTGCGCGAGTCCGTCGTCCTAGTCTGATATTGTAGTAAATAAGCTTCTTTTTCTCTATCCTCTTCATGCTATTGCCATTTCTAATACAAAGTAGCGTATAGTTGTAACTTATATCTGTCAGTAGACTCCATGTGGAAGTGCTAAAAACACCACGGCTGGCAGGGAGAAGACACAGTCGAAGTGGAGGCACGTAAAAAGGACCACCCACAAAACAATGCATCCTGAAAAGACTGTCACAAAGCGGCGAACCACCATTACATGTTATATAGAGCAGTGGTTCTCAAATGGGGGTACGCGTGCCCCTGGGGGTACTTGAAGGTATGCCAAGGGGTACGTGGGATTTTTAAAAAATATTCTAAAAAAAGCAATCGTTCAAAAATCCTTTATAAATATTTTTATTGAATAATAGGTCAACAAAATATGAATGTAATTCATAAACTGTGAAAAAACATACAACAATATTCAGTGTTGACAGCTAGATTTTTTTGTGGACATGTTCCATAAATATTTTTTGTGAATAAAATGTTTAGAATTAAGTTCATGAATTCAGACGGATCTCTATTACAATCCCCAAAGAGGGCACTTTAAGTTGATGATTACTTCTATGTGTAGAAATCTTTATTTATAATTTAATCAGTTGTTTATTTTTCAAGAAGTTTTTAGTTATTTTTATACCTTTTTTCCAAATAGTTCAAGAAAGACCACTACAAATGACCAATATTTTGCACTGTCATACAATTTAATAAATCAGAAACTAATGACATAGTGCTGTATTTTACTTCGTTATCTCTTTTTTTCAACCAAAAATGCTTTGATTAGGGGGTACTTGAATTAAAAAAATGTTCACAGGGGGTACGTCACTGAAAAAAGGTTGAGAACCACTGATAGAGCACAAGGAAGTGTTTTACAGGTGGGGAAAAATCATAATATGACCCATTTAAAGAAAATATCATCGCAGATAGAGCTGGACGATATGGCCTTGTTTTAATATCTCTATTTTTAGGCCATATCGTGATACACGATAGATATCTCGATCTTTTGTCTCAGCCTTGAATTAACACTTGATACATATAATCACAGCAGTATGATGATTCTATGTGTCTACATTAAAACATTCTTCTTCATACTGCATTAATATATGCTCATTTTTAAACTCTCATGGAGAGAAGGAAATCACAACTAAGTCAATTCACCAAAACTGTATTTATTAAACAGTTATTAAGCAGTGGCACAAACATTCATGTCATTTCCAAAACAGAAAATGCAAGATTGTCAGAGACATTTTAAAACAAGCTATGAATGCACTTTTGTGCATGATGTCACTAAGATGACATATCCAAACAACACTAAATTAAAATGCACTTTTTGTACAGAACCCCACTACAATAGTTTAAAACAAATGAAGTGCACTTTTATACATGATTTTGTGGACGTGTGGCACCGAATGGAGATGTTGACATGCGGAGTAAGCACTTTTCATTCTCTAGCAGGTGACTTTTCCAATAATGCTACATATCAGCAGTAATGCTACTTTTTGTAGCAACGCTTTTGCCGCACACTTGACAAATTACGGTTGTCTGTTCGATATATTCCCACTTGAAGCCAAACCACCGCCAGACGATGGACCCCTTGCTGTTTTTCTTGGGAATTTATTCTTCCTTCATTTACTGGATTCGCACCCTCTCTCTCTCGTATTACCACTCACACGGTTCCGCTGGCATTACAGCTAATGTTACCCATGCTGCTACTCTCTGCTCCGTGAGGGCGTATACATATGTGACATATGACATGACAGTATGTGACGATTTTTAAGAAGGTGCTCTTGTCTGTGAGGAGAGACAAGAAAGAGTGGAAAAAGCCTGTAGTGTAATGCCAGCAGCTAAATGCAACTGCGTGAGAACGTATACTCGAATATCACAATATAGTCATTTTATATATCTTACAGACAAACCCGTGATATATCGAGTGTATCGATATACAGTGGGGCAAAAAAGTATTTAGTCAGCTACCGATTGTGCAAGTTCTCCCACTTAAAATGATGACAGAGGTCTGTAATTTTCATCATAGGTACACTTCAACTGTGAGAGACAGAATGTGAAAAAAAAATCCGGGAATTCACATTGTTGGAATTTTAAAGAATTAATTTATAAATTATGGTGGAAAATAAGTATTTGGTCACTTCAAACGAGGAAGGTCTCTGGCTCTCACAGACCTGTAACTTCTTCTTTAAGAAGCTCTTCTGTCGTCCACTCGTTACCTGTATTAATGGCACTTGTTTGAACTCATTATCTGTATAAAACACACCTGTCCGCAGCCTCAAACAGTCAGACTCCAAACTCCACTATGGCCAAAACCAAAGAGCTGTCGAAGGACACCAGGAAAAGAATTGTAGACCTGCACCAGACTGGGAAGAGTGAATCTACAATGGGCAAACAGCTTGGTGTGAAAAAAATCAACTGTGGGAGCTCTTATCAGAAAACGGAAGACATACAAGACCACTGATAATCTCTCTCGATCTGGGGCTCCACGCAAGATCTCATCCCGTGGGGTCAAAATGATCATGAGAACGGTGAGCAAAAACCCCTGGTGAATGACCTGCGGAGAGCTGGGATCAAAGTAACAAAGGTTACCATCAGTAACACACTACGCCGGCAGGGAATCAAATCCCGCAGTGCCAGACGTGTCCCCATGCTCAAGCCAGTGCATGTCCAGGCCCGTCTGAAGTTTGCAAGAGAGCACATGGATGATACAGCAGAGGATTGAGAGAATGTCATGTGGTCAAATGAAACCAAAATAGAACTTTTTCGTATAAACTCAACTCGTCGTGTTTGGAGGAAGAAGAATACTGAGTTGCATCCTAAGAACACCATACCTACTGTGAAGCATGGAGGTGGAAACACCATGCTTTGGAGCGTTTTTTCTGCTAAGGGGACAGAACGATTGATCCGTGTTAAGGAAAGAATGAATGGGACTATGTATCGTGAGATTCTGAGCCAAAACCTCCTTCCATCAGTGAGAGCTTTGATTGGCTGACCAAATACTTATTTTCCACCATAATTTACAAATAAATTATTTAAAATTCCTACCATGTGAATTCCTGGATTTTTTCCACATTCTGTCTCTCACAGTTGAAGTGTACCTATGATGAAAATTACAGACCTCTGTCATCACTTTAAATTGGAGAACTTGCACAATCGGTGGCTGACTAAATACTTTATTGCCCCACTGTATTGCCCAGCCCTAATAACAGATTATGCAAACTGTATGACATTGTATTGACCACGCCCCTTTTGCCACAGGTGTATTGCCAATTTTGGGGAATCCCTGCAATATATTAAATTTGTCTTAATGTAAAGAAAACAAAACATTTTTTTTAAAGTGTGGCAGCTTTTTTTTTGCCCTGGCAGGGAGCCACAATCAATTCCATGTAGGCGAAACACTGATGTGCTTGGAATGCATGTGCGTCATGTAAATGTCAAGTATGAATGAAATAGTATTTATTTTCTTAGTACTTACTGATTTTATATTCAGACTTTTTTATGTGTTTCACTTTCTGCTTTAAGTAAAATGTCATTGTATGTTTTTACAATGAAAATAAAGGGTATCTATCCATCTATCAATCAGTCTGCATGTCTTTAACTGATCCTTACAAAGTTGAACCTGATTTATGTAAGGTTGTGATATGCATTTCAAAAAGATGGCTTTACCCAAAGTCAGTATTTTTTAGTGCTTGAAAACTGATTTTGTTTTATGGTATCTCCTCTCTTTGCTGTTATGCAACACACCTTTTTAAGGTTCAAATGTTTAATCAACATCGCTTGCTTCATCACATTCTTGTGGTCCAGCAGGGCATGTTTTTGTAGAAAAAAGGCTGTTTGCAATATCCCAACCCACATCAGTACAATGGAGCTCAGGCTGAGGACCCAAACAAACTGTGGTTACGCGTATCAAGTGGCAAACACGGTCCAGGCGGCCATAATGAGAGCATAAACTGGGGGAAAGCCAGCAGATCAGCAAAAACAGCTGCAGTTATCTGAGCTGCCACGCCTGGACAGAACATCATGTGTTTTATTACACAGTGATTTAAATGTGTCTATGTTAAGCCTCATTTTAAAATACATGAAAGAAGTAAAAAAAAAACAGTGTTTTGGGTTGTTGAGTCAGTTTTAGAGTATGTCAAAGAAGTAGAAAAATAAACAAAGTAGTTTGAGAGGATGAGTCTTATCAGGTGCGTGGTTGTGGTCAAAGTAGTGCTGAGCAAGTAGACTGTGTGGATTGGTGTTGACGCTGCTCCTTGGAAATTTCCGTAGAGCAATCCTTGTTGGTCCGAGACTTGAATGTGTGTGTTTTAGGGTGGGGGTGGGTTTGTGTGAGGCAAGAAGGGGGAAGCAGCAATACAGTATATTGGAGAGCTGTTTTATGTCTGGAAGTGAGACCAAGGAGGTGGTGGGACTATTCTGAGATTTTGGACTCTGGATTATCATGAGTGTGGGACCTATGATGGTAATTTTACAGAAAGTATACACTTATCTTGTACATATCTTTCTTTGCTCGCTATTTATTAAGCTCATTTAAAATTAAATACCTCCTAGAAAAATCCCCTTTTTGATGAAGATTTAAATTTGTTGATTACATAAACTATTGTGCTGCTCATGTACTTTCATACTACAAGAAATGGAGGTCAACGGCGAATATTAGTAATGTTTTTAGCTTTGGTTTACATCAGAGGTGTCCAAACATTTTCCAGCGAGGGCCACATAGAGAAAAATTGAAGGATGCAAGGGCCACTTCTATACATTTTGTATATGAAACATACTCAAACCAAAACAATGTAGGTGGACATATGCTAACATTTGAAAAACCCTTTTACATCTTAGCTTTGTGTTATAGATAACAAAGCAATACAATCATTCATGATTATTTTAATAACGATTTGTATTTATATTAACTGTTACTAATATTGCTATTATACTGCTTTTGAGGACTTTAGTACACTCAAACATATTTCTCACAAGACGTTTGTACACTTTTACATCATGACAGGACACATGGAAATCATCAAAAACCTTATCCAGTAAGACACTCAGGCCATTTTGGTTTTCATGTCCCTTTTTTGGAGGATTTGGTCCCTTTTTAATTTTTAATACTTTTTCATTCTAATTTGATTGATTGAGTTTTTTTGTTCTAATTTGAGACCAGTTTAATTTGTCTATAGAATAAGTCAAGGGCCAATAAAAATCGTGCTACGGGCCACAAATGGCCCCCGGGCCGCACTTTGGATATCCCTGGTTTACACGGTACTCACTTATTATGGCAGATGTGAATGGTTTGAAACTGGACAGGCACCTTGTTGATTAAGGAGCAAAGTTGACTTTATGACAAAGGCCTCCTTTTCAGTTTTTTGGTGTGTTACATTTAAAAAGAAGTGTTATCAATTGTAAATAGAGATGTCCGATAATGGTTTTATTGCCGATATTTGATATTTCGATATTGTCCAACTCTTAATTACCGATTCCGATATGAACCGATACAGATATATGCAGTCGTGGAATTAACACTTTATTATGCTTAATTTTGTTGTGATGCCCCGCTGGATGCATTAAACAATTTAACTAGGTTTTCCAAAAAATGCCAACATGGCACTGCCATGTTTATTATTGAAGTCACAAAGTGCATTATTTTTTTTACCATGCCTCAAAACAGCAGCTTGGAATTTTGGACATGCTCGCCCTGAGAGAGCATGAGGAGGTTGAGATGGGCGGGGGCAGGAAAAGGGGTTTTTTTATATTGTAGCATCACGGATGAGTTAGTACCGTTAGGGGTTCTGGGTATTTGGTATGTTGTGTTACGATGTGAATGTTCTCCTGAAATGTGTTTGTCATTCTTGTTTGGTGTAGGTTCACAGCGTGGTGCATATTTGTAACAGTGTTAAAGTTGTTTATACAGCCACCCTCAGTGTGACCTGTATGGCTGTTGACCAAGTATGCCTTGCATTCACTTGTGTGTGTGAAAAGCCGTAGATATGATGTGATTTGGCCGTCACGCAAAGGCAGTGCCTTTAAGGTTTATTGACGCTCTGTACTTCTCCCTACGTCCATGTACCACTCCGTACAGCGGTGTTTTAAAAAGTCATGAATTTTACTTTTTGAAATCTATACCGATAATTTCCAATATTTCCTTTTAAAGCATTTACCGGCCGATAATATCGGCTGTCCCATATTATCGGACATCTCTAATTTTAAACACTGAAATTGCAACATTTCACAAGCACACGTGGTTTGCATTCGTTTACCCCGCACACATGGCTAAGAATAAGTGGCTGCCACCTGCTAAGTAATATTGCCTCATTACATTTTTTCTTTTATAGATCAGCGCAGGTCATTCCATACATGCATACATCTATTATTAATTTGTATCAAATTAAGGCCTTTTCATTTTGTATTCATGGACTTGGAACTCGCTATTGTCTTGAGTACGATAAACAATGTTTTTATGCACGATGAAACCAAAGGTTTTTGCATGAAATGATACATCATAACAGCAGATATTGAGAATGTTCACTCCTGCTTTGCAGTTGTGTTTTTTTAATAACTTAAAAGGGCCGAAAATGTTAAAACTTGACTTTATTAAGTTGATACAGATGCTTCTCTTATACAACAATGGCTTAAGTTAAGTGTTATTTTTTCTTCATATTATTTTTTTATGTATTTTCTACAACCTGTGGATTCAGAATTCAGTAAATGTGGATTTTTTTTTACAATTTGTAGCTTTTTATTAGTCGATTTCATTACGATTTGTAGCTTTTATAAATAGCCGCCTGAATTGTTTAAAAAAAAAAAAGTGTTCTTAATCTAGTTCTCTGAATTTTTTTTTTTTCAATTTTTTGTTTTTCATTTGTGTTTTTAAAATCCGATTTCTTTCTACTTATCTTGCAGAACCTGCTGCTCTGTGAAGGTGTAAACAACCAGAGCTACATGTGCGAGTCAGGTCACTGCTGCGGAGAATCTCAGTGCTGCAGTTACTACTATGAGGTCTGGTGTAAGTGTTCCGCTATTTCTAGACCACATTCTCAATAGACGTGCGTACAAGATTTGATTACATACGCTTGCTATCCATGTGAGCATCATAAAGATAAGTCATCTTTGAAGTCCCATCTTGCAAAGTATCAAATTGATACGATAGTGCTATAATATTCAGCGCAATCAGGTTCCCATGAAGATAACAAACTGGCATTTGAGACATTTGTTTTGCTCTGATTGTCTTGAATGTGAAATATAAAAAGAGGATATCTCTCTCACGTCAGCTAGTGAAGAGCTAGTGCAAATATGTATGCAACTCTTTATGCTAAAAACTGTTAAAAGAAAATGTGGTATGTTGGTGATTGCCCAATTGCACATCAGGACTATATTATGTATTTTATGCCGCCTCTTATTTGAGATGAGTTGATGTAAACCATTCCAAGATCCAGTTACAAATGCAGGCTCAGTAAAAAAAAAATAGTTGTCATCAGCTGCACATATTTTCCATTGTATTATGGATTATAACTTCTGTTTTTTGCCACAAATTTATCACAGCAACAATGAACTTTAAACTATTGACTGGCATCTCGTTTAACGCTATAGACAAAAGTGTTTACCTTGTCTGTCCATCCATCCATCCATTTTCTACCGCTTATTCCCTTTGGGGTGGCTGGGGGCGCTGGTGCTGCATTCAAATGTAATCTTGTCTTAAAGTACGTAGCTTGGGCCAATTGCATCTGATCTTGATAATTACGGATAGAGCCATTAAAATTGTAAAAACACGGAAATATTTTTAAATTTCCCTGAGGGAACTCCCCTGAAGGAATCAATAAAGTACTAGCTATCTATATGCCAGATAATGGATGGGCATTAGTCAAAAAATTGCGGCGCTGCCAACACTTGGTTTCTGCAGGAGACTTTTGAAAATGTCCCTGCTCTCGACATCCCAACCGAAGTTAAAAATACAGTAGTGACTCAACACAGGATTTTAATGGATTTCTATAACCGAGCTTGTTGTTTCATACACTAACTTCATGAATTGACATTAAATTAATCTGTGTTTTGCCCAAAACGCAAAATTTTTAACATGTAATATGTCTTTTTAAAAGAAAAACTAATCTCTAAATAAGAAATATTGTACGGAAAACAAAACAATAGAATGTGCTGTACTACAACAGTGTTTTTTTTTTTAAAGAAATGTACTGAATGTACTAACAGTGGTTTGGTTTTATAAACTAATATACTATACTACAACAATAGTGGTTGTATGAATTAATGTAAAAATGTACAGCGTTAAACTTCGAGAGCGACCGCGGTAAAGTTGGTTTCACATCGATTGATATTTGTCTCCGTAGCTACAGCTATGCCCACACTACTGTTTAATGGTACGGTGTGCTCTCACGAAAAGGGCCCCTATAAACGCTAGTCATTTATGCTAAGGACAGCGGACTTCTAATGTAGCTCTTTTGAGCTGCTTCTCCGTCAAAGATATCATCAGCAGATTTTCATAGATTAAATTCTTCTGTTTAGCAGCCTTTGCTGGCACTGCTAGGGCTGGGCGATATGAACGAAAATGTATATCTCGATATATTTTTTAACTTAAACTCTATATTCGATATATATCTCAATATATTTTCCGGTGAAAGTTTACATATAAAGATATTAATTTTTTAGCAAAATTTAGTGAAATTGAAGTGAGTGACAATTGTACTTTAAACAGTCAGTGGCTGTTTTATTAACCCAGTTAGTCAAGATGGGTATTAACAGCACAGAAGAGAAACTGTTTAAGTAGCACAGAATTACATCACATAAATAAAATAGAAAAATATTCTTCCTACAAAAAATAAATAACATAGCTGTGCAAATAATAGATATATGGCAGCATTTCTCGTGCAAAATATGCCCGGCTTGGCAACTGGAGATCAGTTTGGATTTGGGCTTACATGGCAAACAACTCAAATGAACGTTTTATCCAAATGAACGTTTTATCCAAATGTGTCCATGTCGATGCATTGTGGGTTTTCTGGACGGACGTGGTCTACATCGCTAACAGAAACATCTAAAGAAGAGAATCCCTCTGCCATCTTCCACTAGTTTTTTAATATATGAATCGCTCTCTCGTCATCATTTGGGGTGTCAGTTGTGATTTCCCTTCATGGTTCCATGGCCCGCCCTATCTTGCCTCTTATTTGTCTTATCTCAACCAATCGTGAATCATCAAAGTGAACAACCAACCAATCATGGGTGTTCTTATACGTGCAAGCACGTCTTGGAAGGAGGAAGGGGAGGGGTTTAGAAGCCCATGAGAGGGAGCGAGTGAGAACCAGGAACACAACAAATAAAGCGGTGTATGGTCATTTTAACATGAATTTAAATATATCGATATTAAGATATTTTCTTAATTCATATCTTGTAAAAAAATATATATCAGAATCAGAAATAACTTCATAAATACCCGAGGGGAAATTAAAATTTTCAGCACTATCCCATTCAAAATCAGACAAACATTAGACAGGATTGCTGACGGGTCTGTCAACTTCCAGCGCTCTTTACAAAAAAGGTGAGATCCAGGTAAACAATGGGGGGTAAGGAAAAAACAAAAAAATTGGTCTAAGCCTGGGCCGCTGAGGCTAAGAGAAAAAACAACTCATAGCCATGGCACACATCAAACATAAAAAAACACAAAGGACATTAAATAGAGCAGAGTTATATTGCATATGCAATATATTGATATATCTTAGATACGCAATATATTGCCCAGCCCCAGATTCTGGTTCATTATGGTGCAGGGTAGACCAGCACTACATGCTACACACAGAACTGCCTCGCCTTTATGGTCGTCATGTTTTTGATTATTTATTTAATCAATTCAATTAAAATCTTCCACTTTCTTCTTTTCTGCACTCTCCTTCACACTCTTTCATGGTTCCCATGGTGGGAAAACAAAGTTATGTCGATCTCTAGCTTATAGGGTAATGGTGACGAAGAAGGCTGAATCTTTCGGTGGCTAAACTTAGAGGTTTCATTCTGTCCTTTGCTACACCAACTAGCGGTGAGAGGGTTCCTGACGCAAATTTATGCCTGCAACTTAAAGAATAACAAAAAGCTGATAGCTCAAAATACTCTCAAGTTGAGGTACTGTACCACTGTATATCATATTACTCGCACCCTATCTTAACAGCTCTGAAAGCAAGGAAATCCGATTTAATGGTGAAAAGAAAAGGTGGACTGTGCGTCAATGTTGCGTCAATGTGCCTCCTTAAGTCTTTATTTTAGGAACAATGACGACAAAACTGTCTTGAAAGACAATATACAGGAAGCCATGGAGCTCTGTTTTCATGGAGTTAGTAAAGAGTTTTCACATAGTGTAAAACAAGGGTTTCCAAACATGCCTAATCTTTTGCCTGAGTTTTTTTTTTTGGCAAATGTTTTTAAACGTAGTAATACATACCTGTTGGTCATATGGCAGCTTCAATATAGATGTATAGCCTCTGCGTTTATTACTGTTGCCTTAATGTCAGGGTGACTGACCTTCAAATTAGTTATGGTTTAGCTGTCATAAAACTGTTTGCATTTTTCTCCATCGGGTCAACCATGAAATGTCAATATTTCTACATTTCTTTCTTCCAAGTGTAGACCTATTGAATTTTGCTTCCGTATTTTACCAAGACAGTAGTTGTAATCTCATACGTAACAAACCGCATCTCCCTCTGAAATAGGAATACATCCAATCACAACTAACTTTTCTTACCCACAACATATGATTAGATTTCATTTCTATCAACATTTTTATATATTGCCCAATATGTCAGTTCATTTTGTCAGTTTTTCTTAAAATGCCTTTTTTTTTATTAGTTACGGTCTTGATTTTAGTCATGAGTAAAAAGGTCGCTGTAAGTTATTTGTTGAAATCAATAAAAAACAATTATATAGTCGTTAATCTTGAGTGCTTCATAATGCTTTACAAACTTACGACACATCTGGGCAAGGGAAAACTCAATGAACTCCAAATGGGTAAAAGAAGAATCCTTGAGAAGGGATCGCAGATGTATTTACCCCCTGTCCAGGGTGACCAGCTGCCATATATGTCGAGAGGGTACAGTTATTGGATTGTTAGATTAATTAATTGTTAAATTAATAGATACAGTGGGTGTCCAGTCCATTGGAAAAACATGTAGTCATGGGGGGAGTTTCTTCCAGCCTCATTCAGCTATATACACAGTGGACTTTTGGGGATAATAGCGGTATATGTTATGTATCAGTTCCATCCATCCATCAATTTCTACCGCTTGTCGCGGGGGGTGACACAGAGATGTCTATAGCTGTGATGGAAGTGTGGTCCAACAAGTTGTCCATTTCGAGTCTCAATTCTGGTCAACTTGAACCTCCTCTAGACAGGTACCTCTCCAGAGGTTAACTGTGGCCATCAGGCAGAAGATAGGGACAGAGCAGAAAACTGGCAGATCAACTGGTCTACAAAGGAGTGTATTTAAAGGCTAGAGCATATAAATGAGTAGTAAGGCATGACTTAAATGCTTCTAAGGTGGCATCTCTTAATCGTTACTGTTAAGGCATTCCAGAGTACTTGAACTCTGGAACTTGGTAAAATGCTCTAAAGCTCGCAGACTTTTTTGGGACTCTGGGGTCACAAATAAGCAGGCGGTTTTCGAATTTAGATTTCGGTGTGGAACATAGGGTTAAATAAAATCAGCAAGTGCTAGTAGTTTGTACATAAGTAATAACACCTTTAAAATCGCACCTACAGTGTACCGAGAGCCAAAGTGTTCCTCTAGCGCAAGGGTGCCCATTACGTCAATCGCGATCGACTGGTCGATCTCGGAGGGTGTGTCAGTCGATCTCAAGCCAGGCATTAAAAAATAGACATAAAAATGAGCAATCATCAATCATACCAAGACTTCACTTTCGTCAGTTGTTTGACATTCTCGGCACCCGAGGATCTTGTGAGATGATGCTGGCTGCTGCAAGCTCATATTTAAGAAAAAAATCACTAACAGGGCGGACGCAGAGAAACACATTTTATTTCTAGAGACTCCGTACCTACTGTCAAAACTCTAAAGACCGACTGCACAGTTCCTGTCTTCACCATAAAAGACCTGTTTCATCCTGCCTGTGCTAACAAAATACGAGTCTCAGAAAGCTAGCGTGCACAAGCTAGCAAGCTACGGAGTTTGATGCCAATGTATTTCTCCCCCGCCCTCAGCGACCGCTTTCTCACTTGCTTGCCCACCCGCACAGTCACTGACGTCACTCACCTGCTGCCAGACATTAAAGGGCCACACACATATGCTACTCTCATAACAAAGTGTTTAAAACAGACTCCTTACCCAGACCAGTAGTCTCGCATTTTCCATCTAAATCCGTCTTCGGGATGGAGGAAAGTGGTGTTCTGTGGGGATTAGCCTTCTGCTTTGTTTTTAGCCCCGCTCGGCCTACTGCCCTCGGTAATGGCACCATTCCCAAAGTATGTGGGCTCTATTGATAACCTCACTAACAACTTTAACGACGCCCTGCGCGAAACCATTGATAACATAGCACCGCTAAAGTTAAAAAAGGCTCCAAAAAAGCGCACCCCGTGGTTTACAGAAGAAACTAGAGCTCAGAAATTATTATGTAGAAAGCTGGAACGCAAATGGCGCACGACTAAACTTGAGGTGCACCATCAAGCATGGAGTGATGGTTTAATAACTTATAAACGCATGCTTACCTTAGCTAAAGCTAAATATTACTCAAATCTCATCCACCGTAATAAAAACGATCCTAAATTTTTGTTTAGTACGGTAGCATCGCTAACCCAACAAGGGACTCCTTCCAGTAGCTCAACCCACTCAGCTGATGACTTTATGCAATTCTTTAGTAAGAAAATTGAAGTCATTAGAAAGGAGATTAAAGACAATGCGTCCCAGCTACAACGGGGTTCTATTAACACTGACACGATTGTATATACGGCGGATACTACCCTCCAAAATACTTTCTCTCGTTTTGAGGAAATAACATTAGAGGAATTGTTACAACGTGTAAATGGAATAAAACAGACAACATGTTTACTTGACCCTCTTCCTGGGAAACTGATCAAGGAGCTCTTTGTATTATTAGGTCCATCAGTGCTAAATATTATAAACTTATCACTCTCCTCGGGCACTGTTCCCCTAGCATTCAAAAAAGTGGTTATACATCCTCTTCTTAAAAGACCTAACCTCGATCCTGACCTCATGGTAAATTACCGACCGGTGTCTCACCTTCCCTTTATTTCAAAAATCCTTGAAAAGATTGTTGCGGAGCAGTTAAATGAACACTTAGCGTCTAACAATCTATGTGAAACCTTTCAATCCGGTTTCAGGGCAAATCACTCCACGGAGACAGCCCTCGCAAAAATGACTAATGATCTATTGCTAACGATGGATTCTGATGCGTCATCTATGTTGCTGCTCCTCGATCTTAGCGCTGCTTTCGATACCGTCGATCATAACATTTTATTAGAACGTATCAAAACACGAATTGGTATGTCAGACTTAGCCCTGTCTTGGTTTAACTCTTATCTTACTGATAGGATGCAGTGTGTCTCCCATAACAATGTGACCTCGGACTACGTTAAGGTAACGTGTGGAGTTCCCCAGGGTTCGGTCCTTGGCCCTGCACTCTTCAGCATCTACATGCTGCCGCTAGGTGACATCATACGCAAATACGGTATTAGCTTTCACTGTTATGCTGATGACACCCAACTCTACATGCCCCTAAAGCTGACCAACACGCCGGATTGTAGTCAGCTGGAGGCATGTCTTAATGAAATTAAACAATGGATGTCCGCTAACTTTTTGCAACTCAACGCCAAAAAAACGGAAATGCTGATTATCGGTCCTGCTAGACACCGAACTCTATTTAATAATACAACTCTAACATTTGACAACCAAACAATTAAACAAGGCGACACGGTAAAGAATCTGGGTATTATCTTTGACCCAACTCTCTCCTTTGAGGCACACATTAAAAGCGTTACTAAAACGGCCTTCTTTCATCTCCGTAATATCGCTAAAATTCGCTCCATTCTGTCCACTAAAGACGCTGAGATCATTATCCATGCGTTTGTTACGTCTCGCCTCGACTACTGTAACGTATTATTTTCGGGTCTCCCCATGTCTAGCATTAAAAGATTACAGTTGGTACAAAATGCGGCTGCTAGACTTTTGACAAGAACAAGAAAGTTTGATCACATTACGCCTGTACTGGCTCACCTGCACTGGCTTCCTGTGCACTTAAGATGTGACTTTAAGGTTTTACTACTTACGTATAAAATACTACACGGTCTAGCTCCATCTTATCTTGCCGATTGTATTGTACCATATGTCCCGGCAAGAAATCTGCGTTCAAAGGACTCCGGCTTATTAGTGATTCCCAAAGCCCAAAAAAAGTCTGCGGGCTATAGAGCATTTTCCGTTCGGGCTCCAGTACTCTGGAATGCCCTCCCGGTAACAGTTCGCGATGCCACCTCAGTAGAAGCATTTAAGTCTCACCTTAAAACTCATTTGTATACTCTAGCCTTTAAATAGACTCCCTTTTTAGACCAGTTGATCTGCCGTTTCTTTTCTTTTTCTTCTATGTCCCACTCTCCCGTGTGGAGGGGGTCCGGTCCGATCCGGTGGCCATGTACTGCTCGCCTGTGTATCGGCTGGGGACATCTCTGCGCTGCTGGTCCGCCTACGCTTGGGATGGTTTCCTGCTGGCTCCGCTGTGAACGGGACTCTCGCTGCTGTGTCTTGGATCCTCTTTGGACTGGACTCTCGCGACTGTGTTGTATCCATTGTGGATTGAACTTTCACAGTATCATGTTGGATCCGCTCGACATCCATTGCTTTCCTCCTCTCTAAGGTTCTCATAGTCATCATTGTCACCGACGTCCCACTGGGTCATTATTGTCACCAATGTCCCACTGGGTGTGAGTTTTCCTACCGAGGATGTCGTGGTGGTTTGTGCAGCCCTTTGAGACACTAGTGATTTAGGGCTATATAAGTAAACATTGATTGATTGATTGAAAAACGAGTATGCAAGTTGGACAAATGAGATGCCAAATCCAACCACTTTCATGTGGTATTGGACAGAAAGGAGGACTTTTTTTTTCCTCCATTTGAAAATGCGGACGTTATCAGCACCACTGTCTAATTCCAATGAATGCAAGTCATCAGAATCAAATACACCAACTTATATCCTTGTCTTCATGAAAGAAAGGAATCTATGTGTGTTAAACATGCTTGTATTATCATTAAACACCATTAACTTGTTAACAAAAATGTCTCTTTCATAAATAAATAAATATAAATTATAAATAGGAATGAGGTAGATCTCCTCGACTTGGTCAATTGAAAAGTAGCTCGCCTGCAGAAAAAGTCTGAGCGCCCCTGCTATAGCGTTACCTTCTCAAAGTGAGAGTTTATTTTGGACAGCATTTGCCCGAATCCACATATTTTATCTTCATTAATAGAACCCAATTGAAGCTGGTACAGGGTGTCTTTAATCTCCTTTCTCATGAGATCAATTGTCTCGGTAAATAATGGAGCTACTAGTAGAAGACCCTTGTTGGGTTAGCAAAATGAACAAAGGTTACTAATTACTTAGTACGCAGTAGTAAATAGACCATTTTCTTGATATGAAAAAACAGATAAGTAGCAGGATTGATTTACCATACCAAATTCCATCTACTAGAAAATATTTTGAAAGCCACTATTAAGTGTATCCATGCTTTTGTCACTTTTAGATATGCAATATGCCAAACTCACCACGTTAACATTTCTCCCACTGTAGGGTTTTGGTTGGTGTGGGCCATCATCTTCATTTTGAGCTGCTGCTGTGTGTGTCACCACCGGCGCACCAAACACAGACTGCAGCAACAGCAGCGACAGCACGAGATCAACCTCATTGCTTATCGTGAAGCACACAACTATCCCTCAGTGCCCTTCTACTTCAGTAAGACCTACTTGTATTCATTCATACATGCAGACAGTTTATCATTTGTTGACCTAATTGTTATCCTTGCCTGAAAACTTGGAGCTGGGAGCAGATGCTCAATACATTTACGTGCACAAAAGAAAACCAAATTGTTGCATGATTTGGTTGGAACCAACTGTCTAAAACATAAAAAACACCTTAATAAGATTATTATTATTATTTTTTTTTTAATCGGATTAACATACCGAGATACCCCCTCTTCATCATTCTCGTCCTTTTTCTTCTTATCCTTCCCCTTTCCTATGTTACCTGGATGGCGGTGATTGAGGGTGGTTAGGTCCATTGCTAGACACTAAGCATTTAGTGTGTGTCGAGTCGACATCCAATAGCAAATGGACTTGGACTTAGACTTAGACAAACTTTATTGATCCACAAAGGAAATTGTTCCACACAGTAGCTCAGTTACAAAGGAAAGAAGGGTAAGGATGGAAAGGATAATGCAATAGGACTGGGCGATATGGACAAAAAAGTACATCTCGATGTATTTCTACTTAATCTCAATATTTGATACATGTCTAAATATATTTTCTGGTCAAAGTATACCTATAAAGATATTCATTTTTGAGCGAGATTCAGTGAAATTGAAGTGAATGCCAACTGTACTGTCAACAGTCAGCGGCACTTTTATTAACCCTGTTAGTCAAAAAAGGCTATTAACAGCACAGAAAAGAAAATGTTTAAGTAGCACAGAATTACATAACATAAATAAAATGCCATCCATCCATTTTCTACCGCTTATTCCCTTTTTTTGGGGTCGCAGGGGCGCTGGCACCTATCTCAGCTACAATACAAATAAAATGGAAAAATATTATTTCTACGTAAAATAAATAACATAAATGTGCAAATAATCCATTTTTGGCAGCATTTCTCGTGCGAAATATGCCCGGCTTGGCAACTGGAGATCAGTTTGGATTTGGGCTTACATGGTAAACAACTCCAAATGAATGTTTTATCCAGACGCATACATTGTTCCAAATGTGGCCGAGTAGACGCATTGTGGGTTTCCTGGACGTCGTCTACATCAGTGGTTCTCAACCTTTTTTCAATGATGTACCCCCTGTGAACATTTTTTAATTTAAGTACCCCCTAATCAGAGCGAAGCATTTTTGGTAGAAAAAAAGTGATAAAGAAGTAAAATACAGCACTATGTCATTAGTTTCTGATTTATTAACTTGTATAACAGTGAAAAATATTGCTCATTTGTAGTGGTCTTTCTTGAACTTTTTGGAAAAAAAATATAAAAATAACTAAAAACTACACATAGAAGTAATCATCAACTTAAAGTGCCCTCTTTGGGGATTGTGATAGAGATTCACATGTATTCATGAACTTAATTCTAAACATTTCTTCACAAAAAAAGAAATCTTTAACATCAATATTTATGGAACATGTCCACAAAAAATCTAGCTGTCAACACTGAATATTGCATTGTTGCATTCACACTTAATGAACTTACATTCATATTTTGTAGAATTATTATTCAATAAATATATTTATAAAGGATTTTTGAATTGCTATTTTTAGAATATTTTTAAAAAATCTCACGTACCCCTTGGCATACCTTCAAGTACCCCCAGGGGTACCGGTACCCCCATTTGAGAACCACTGGTCTACATTGCTAAAAGAAACATCTAAAGAAGAGAATCCCTCTGCCATCTTCCACTAGTTTTTTAATATATAAATCGCTCTTCTCTCCTACGAATCTGTTGTCATCATTTAGGATGTCTGTTGTGATTTCAGTTTCTGGTTCCAAGACCCTCCCTAGTTTGTGTCTTTTTGGCCTAATCTCAACCAATCATCATAGTAAACAACCAACCAGTCGCGGATGTTCTTATACGTGCAAGCACGTCTTGGGAGGAGGAAAGGGAGGGGTTTAGTAGCCGATAAGAGGGAGTGAGGAGCGAGGTAGAACAAGGAACACAACAAATAAGCAGCGTTTGGTAATTTTAACATGAAATAAATTATATCGATATTACGATATTTTCTTAATTCATATCTTGTTTAAAAATATATCGCTATATCTTACAAACTCCATATATATCACCCAGCCCTATAATGCAGGTATAAAGTAAACTAAAAATGTGCCAAAGTAGCAATATAAAATATAATTTATTTTTAATATTTAAATATTATATATACAGTATATAATATATACTGATATATTGTTATTATATTATATTCCTATAATATATACAATATACAACAAATCCCAAATACCATGTACAATATTATACTATATGTAACAGCTGCAGCAAAAAAAGTGCAGCATAAAATAGAAGGTAGATCTAGCAGCAAATATACATTATAAACAATGAGAGGTAGCTAACATAGAATCGGTCAGGTAGTAGACGGATATCATCTATTGCTGTATGGCGAATGATTATACAGCTGGATGGAGTGCGGAATGAAGGAGTTCTTGAATCAAACACTGTGGGAATGAAGCTGAAGTTAATTTCCTTTATTTAACAGGGAAGTAGACCCATTAAGATTCAAAATCTCTTTTGCAAGGGTGTACTGACCAAAATAACAGCACAATCTGATTGCAATTTACATGCATTTGCGATTATACATAGATTGTGCAATTTGTAAAAATATAACTGTAGCACTTGGGGTAGGGGGGGCTGCACCCTATCTCAGCTGCACTTAGTATTTAAAAAAAGAATTGGTTAAGTAGATAGTTATGAACATTTTTCAAGTAACAGCCCATTTTCCCTCCTTGTGAAGAGTTGCCTTTTATTCACCGCAGCGCTTACACGGATACACATTCTCTTTCTCGTCCAGTGTAGGTCACTTGTACACGATGTCTTCTGAATCGTTTTTAAAACTTACATGTTTTACCCGGGTAATCCAGTTTTGGTACTTTGTTCCCGGCATGTTACAGATTCTGTTTTGTTTTGCTGCTGCAAGGATGAAGCTTCCATCCACAGAACTTGGGAATGTGGGCTCATTAAAGGAGCGAGGCAAGTTTCAGGTTACGGGATTCAATCAAATAACAACATGACCGCTATGGATAGACATTAAGATGACAGAAAATAAATCCCAACTTTTTGTAAATATATGGATAAATGGGAGACTTATTATACTGTATAAGTAAAGAAGAGACAACATTGTAATACAAGTATAAGAATGCTAGATGCTTGAAAAACATCTCATCTATAAGCTACATAAAGAAGCCTAAAATGTATTTTATTTAAATGTTAGCAATGTTTCGGGGTTCTTCACAATGAAACCTTACAATGTATTAAAACCATAAACTGCTATGAAAATGTTAAATTGAGTAGATGGCAAGTTATTGTATCATAGAGTAATCCCATATTTTGAAATGCAAATGTTGCTCCTCTGACATGCAGCATTAAACGTAGTTAAAAATTGTTTGTGAAATCCCCTCATGTTTGGTGCTAAATGTTCCCTCAAAAATAATGTTTAAAAAAAAATACTTAAAGCCTTGTCAAGCTGTTTAATTCCATCCATCCATTTCCTACCTCTTGTCCCTTTTTTGGAGTCGCTTAGGGTCGCTGGAGCCTATCTCAGCTGCATTCGGGCGGAAGACGGCGTACACCCTGGACAAGTCTCGACCTCATCGCAGGGCCAACACGGATAGACAACATAAACACTCACATTCACACATTAGGACCAATTGAGTGTCGCCAATTAACCTTACGTATACTATTTATATTTATATAATCTTCACTGCATATGAATATCTGCTTCAAATATTGGTTATCGACCTCCTTGACTGTTAATAATCAGTATCGCCCTTGAAAATAACAATTGGCGATATTTAATAGTTATTTTCCACTTGGAAAAACAATACCAGATACAGAATCAGAAATACTTTATCAATTCAGATTTTCAGCACACTCCCATTCAAGAGCAGACATACATTAATTATTACAGGGTCATAGTGTGATACAGTATGCAGTGATGGAATGTTGCGATACAAATACACTTTCACTCGCAATCCTCTTCCTTTTTAAAAATTGCACTTTTCCGACTTTGGGGGAAGTTTGAGTTGTCCAAAGTTTTTTATGAAGAAAGAAAAAAAACAAGTACATTTGTATTTTGTAATCGATTTGAAACCTGTTCGATATTTAAGTGTATATCAAATTGTTAACCGATTTTAGACCGAATTAAATGAAATCTAATCGATTTGGGAAATAGCCGAGAAGGTAATACTTTTGGGTGTGGCACACTGAGAAACGAAATCAGTCCGTCCAAAATTATTGTGGTTAACGGTTCATAATTGCAACACAAGTGTGTTAGGCTGGCTTACATTTTGTCTGTGACACATGGCTGTTTCTTTTGTAAACCCATTGTTTTCTGTTGTTTTTTTATCTTCTTCCCAAGGGTTTCTACCAAGCTACCTCCTGCCAGATTATGAAGAAGTAGTGAATCGGCCGCCGACCCCTCCCCCACCATATAGTGCCTTACACACAGGACCATCCACAGCAACCTCACAGCCTCATCCTGAGCAGCAGGAAGGACACTGTCCCGCCACTCAACCCATGCCAGTTCCTCCAGACTCTGAGCGCCATTGTAGCAGACCCAGTTCGGAAGCGCAACGACCCCCCTCTACTTTAGATTTAAGTCCCAACGCGGACGACAAGCCGGTGCAGACCACACAAGACTCGAGCATGATACTTTTGTCCGAGGGGCTGAGTAGAGAGGGACTCGAACAAGAGGAGAAAAGAAGCGACTGCAAGGATCCTCTTCTGAAGGATCTGTCCGATGACAAAGATCGACTCCCTAATGGCAGACGGCGACGATTCACCGGGGACTCCGGGATTGAGGTGTGTGTGTGCGGCTCACGCGGGAGCAACGATTGTGGTGGAGCAGGCAACCAAGAAGGCAAGGAGTTGCGGGAGCTGGACAGCCTTCTGGGTCGCGAGGGAGACGAGGAGGAGGCTGGAGACTTCTGCGACAGCTGTGTTCAGCGGTCCTCCTTCACCGTGGAGGAAGAGCGGGCGCTGGGCGCCTCGGAGAGGAGAGCGGCATCGGTATCCTCTCAGACGCCTCACCACACAGGCAGCGCCTCACCGTACCCTCCGGTGTGTCTCCTCCTGCACACAATCAGCGAGCAGGACGGTCCTTACCAAAGCACCAGCACAGAGGCCCAGGGTTGAAAGACACCTTGGTAACCGCAACAAAGGACGTAGAAACCTTATATGTGTGTCAAGACTTTTAAAAGGTGTGGTGCAGATACCATGTAGAGCTTCAAAGCTAGGACTGAGGGATAAGAAAACAGCCCTATTACACACTGGAACATGAAGCAGCCTTAGTTAGACAGGAAACCTCTTCTGAAGCAGCTCGGTCAGTGGCTTTGAACCCTTTTGCACACTTGACACATGCCAAAGACTAGACCACTAGAACAGAAACGGGAAGATGGCTAATCTCATTAGGTGTACACAACTAATTGCAACCGTTTCTATTCGTCTGTGTCACACATTCAACAGGTCCTTCCAGCATAAATGTGTGTTTGAGCAAGCAAGAACATCTGACCTGCACCTGAAAGTGCTTTTTTCAGCAATTTCTCAAAAAACTAACTCTGCTTGGGTCCTATTTCTTGCGCTCTATCTGAACCACTAGTTAAAGTGCATTAACAAGTCGTCATACGATGAGCAGTTCCTATTTTGCACAAATTGTATTTATATTTTATAAATTAAGCTTTTAACAAAAAAGACCATCATTCTGTGTTTCATCAGTCTTACATGGTTCATTTCAAGACTGGAATGGAACGGAATAGTCACTTGTTGGGTCCTAAATGGTCTTTTTTGGTAACTTTATGAATGTTAACAATATGTGCCTACCTGAAAAGCTGACAAGGAGAGCGTGTACCAAAATAATTCTTACAGATACCGATGAGGCGGACATTACTTTCGCTCACATAAGCAGATGATCATGTTCACCAGCTGCAGCGTATAAAAGCACTCATCTCAGTGGCTGCATTTACAGTTATTATATATTATATCAACAGACTTACCGTATCCTTCTCCTACAGTGGTATTCAGAAGTTACTGTCATTTAACAACAAGTGCGTGCATAAGCCATAATTTGCACAAAACAATGCTAAACATTTTGCCCGTCTTCTAATGCGTGATGTTTAATAACCTGAGGGATGAATTGTGCCTTTTAAAGGGCGCTGAAAGCTTTTTTTTTTTTTTTCACCATGGTTCAAATGGTGTTATTGTCTTACTGGACTCGTCATGAAAGTTGTAGTAGTACTCTTCAATATAGTACACATGGCACAAAATGGTACATGGCAAAGAGGCTCTGCATCTTGGAAATTGTGTAGAAGATACAAAACCTGTTAATAAAATGACTAAATTGTAAGAATAATCCTATCCATGAATACAATGCATTCACAAAGTATTCACAGCAGTTCACTTTTACCCCATTTTATGTTATAGCCCTACTCCAAAATGGTATAAATGTATTTTTGAACTTAACATTTTACACACAATTTTCAATAATGACAATGTAAAGTTGTTTTTTTATTAGGCAAATGTATTACAAATAAAATGCTAAAAAGTCACATGTACCCAAGTATTCCCAGCATTTGCTAAATATTTCGTTGATGCCCCTTTGCCAGCAATTACAGCCTCAAGTCTTTGAAAACAATGCCACTAGCTCGGCACACCGATCTTTTGGCAGTTGCATGCATTCCTCTTTGCCCATTCTTCTTTGCAGCACCTCTCAAGCTCCATGACGTTGGATGTTAAGTGTTGGGTGTTATCCTGGATGTCTCTGTATTCATCGTTCCCTCTATCCTGACTAGTCTCCCAGAACCTGCCACTGAGAACCATCCCCACAGCATGATGCTGCCACCACCATGCTTCACTGTAGGGATGGCATTGGCCTGGCATTCACCCCAGAGTTCAATCCTTGTCTCATCGGACCAGAGAGTTTAGTTTCTCATGGTCTTGGGGGTCTTTTTAGGTGCATTTTGGCAAACCTTATATCAACAAATAACTTCCACTATACATACACCACACAGGCCTGATCCCTGCAGAGATAGTTGTCCGTCTGGAAGGTTCTTGCTCCACAGAGAAATGCTGCAGCTCTGACAGAGTGACCAGTGGGTTCTTGGTCCCTGACTAGACTAAGATGAATGCAGCAATGTACAAAGACATCTTGGATGAAAACCAACGCTTCCCATCCAACCTGATGCAGCTTGAGGTGTTGCAAAGAGGAATGGGCAAAACTGCCCGAAAGTAGGTGTGCCAAGCTTGTGGCATCTTAGTTAAAAAGACTTGAGGCTGTACTTGCTGCCAAAGGCACATCAAAGTATTGAGCAAATGCTGTGAATACTTATTTTTGAAAAAAAAAATGTTTACATTGTTCAGTTCAGTTTATTTTCAGTCTAACAAAAACATATTCAAACATGGATCACGATTCAAAAATGAATAACATGACTGAAACAGGCAGAAGCAAAAAAGCTTATATGCCCAACATAAACATTTTTTTTTTTACATTCAATTAAGTTACCTTTTCTAATAATTTTGTAATACAAAAAGAAATATAGTCATTCAGCATTTACATTTAAGTTGCCCTTTAACAAATAATACAAAAATATGTACTTACACACATGCACTTTTGTCATTATGGGGTTTTGTCTGTATAATTTTGAGAACAGCCGTAACATAAAATGTGGAAAAAGTTGGATGCCGTGAATATTTTCCAGATACTGTTTGCCTCGCAGTTTAAACGTGACCATACTGCACTACAAAAAGCAAATGGTCACATGTCAAATACAACTGAACTGTACCCTAACAAAATCTCCCACCAACTGCAAGATGAATGCGCATGGAAAACATATTTGTTACAATTAGTGCATCTGGGATAAGCTCCAGTCAAAAATGGAAAGGATTTTTGCAGACCGAACATTCAGCAAACTTTACAAAGCACAACGTTTTCAGCTACTGTAAAAGTATGCATACTCTGAAACATAGCGCTGTCTGTTTTAGTGCCGTTATTTGTGTGATTCCATATAATTTTACCCATCAACATACACCTTGTGGTACAAGTACAGTAGTGTAAAGAGTTATTTTTCCTTTGATAATTAAAATAAAAACCTGTCATATTTAAATAAAAAAAAATGGTGTACAATGACAGGACATGTTTTAGCCAAACATGAAAATAAAAATCATTAGCCTTATTTGTGAAGGGGTACACCGTGATTGAACATGCATGTTTGAAGGAGAAATCATGCCAAAGACTTGTTTCGTTCATCATTGTGTGGAAGTGCACATATCCTTTTGAATGTCAACTACGCCAACATCAACCAAGGTGGATGTACTTTCAATAAACATTTCGATTTAATCTGAATATTGTCTCCGTATGGTAAATCAGCTTTCTTAGTCTAAACGTTAAGGTGACTCATGCATGTTGTGAAGCAGGCAGTGTTCTCTTGTGCAGGAAGTGAACCCTGAACCTTCTCTCGCTATGCAAACATCGGTATCGCACCGATGGCAAGTACAGGAACAGTATTGCCGATACTCACAC
This sequence comes from Nerophis ophidion, assembly GCF_033978795.1. Taxonomy (NCBI): domain Eukaryota; kingdom Metazoa; phylum Chordata; class Actinopteri; order Syngnathiformes; family Syngnathidae; genus Nerophis; species Nerophis ophidion. Next base: position 29,605,981 of record NC_084630.1, read on the forward strand.
TTTCAACTGGAAATATTTCAAGCTTTTTAAATGATTTATTTTAGCCTTTAATTTGTTAATTATGATTATTATAGGAGTAAAACACAGGACAAACAAAAAATATAACCAACCCCTATGTGGTCAATAGAACCAGTGATGTGTGGTTAAGGGAGGCAAAATCTTACACAGAAGAAATACGTGTAGACCGCAATATGATGGTAGTCACACATAATAGATGCAGTGGGGCCAAAAAGTATTTAGTCAGCCACCGATTGTGCAAGTTTTCCCACTTAAAATGATGACAGAAGTCTGTAATTTTCATCATAGGCACACTTCAAATGTGAGAGACAGAATGTGAATTTATTTGTAAATTATGGTAGAAAATAAGTATTTGGTCAACCATTCAAAGCTCATACAGATGGAAGGACGTTTTGGCTCAAAATCTCACGATACATGGCCCCATTCATTCTTTCCTTAACACGGATCAATCGTCCTGTCCCCTTAGCAGAAAAAACTCCCCAAAGCATGATGTTTCCACCCCCATGCTTCACAGTAGGTATGGTGTTCTTGGGATGCAACTCAGTATTCTTCTTCCTCCAAACATGACGAGTTGAGTTTATACCAAAAAGTTCTGTTTTGGTTTCATCTGACCACATTACATTCTCCCAATCCTCTGCTGTATCATCCATGTATCTATTTTGGTATAAACTCAACTCGTCGTGTTTGGAGGAAGAAGAATACTGAGTTGTATCCCAAGAACACCACACCTACTGTGAAGCATGGGGGTGGAAACATCATGCTTTGGGGCTGTTTTTCTGCTAAGGGGACAGGACGATTGAACCGTGTTAAGGAAAGAATGAATGGGGCCATGTATCGTGACATTTTGAGCCAAAGCTTCCTTCCATCAATGAGAGCTTTGAATGGTTGACCAAATACTTATATTCCACCATAAATTACAATTAAATTCTTTAGAATTCCTGGATTTTTTTTTCACATTCTGTCTCTCACAGTTGAAGTGTACCTATGATGAAAATTACAGACCTCTGTCATCATTTTAAGTGGGAGAACTTGCACAATCGGTGGCTGACTAAATACTTATTTGCCCCACTGTATGTGTAGACTGCAATATGACGCCAGTAAACAACTCCAAAATGTAAAATGTTAGAATAAATAGAATTGGGCTGTTGTAAATGTATTTTCTTTATCATTTCCTATTAACTATTGCAATTCTCTCCACTCTTTCCAACAAGTCAACGCTAAAGAGACATCAGACTTTAGACCCAGAACACCCCATATCACCCCCATTGTATCCAGTCTTCATTGGCTTCCAGTCAAATTCTGCATTGAGTTTAAGATCTTAGTCCTGACTTTCCGTGCGTTGCGTGGTTAGGGACCCCCAGTACATGACTGACGTATGTCTCTACTCTTTAGGCCGGTTTTCTAAAGATCCCAAAAACTCATTTTAAAACCCGTGGAGACCTGGCTTTCCAGGCTATAGCTCCCAGACTCGGGAACAACTTGCACCAGTCATCTCCGGGATCTTGACTGTGTTGACAATTTTTAAGAAACATTTGAAAACTTCTCTTTTTAGGAAAGCTTTTAGTGAATGCACCTTTTAACTATCATTTTCAAACCACTTAGTATCTTTTTTATGATGTTGCTCCTGTTTTAATTGAATTGTTTTACTTCACCCAGGTTTTCTACAGCGCTTTGTGATTTTATCTCTGGAAAAGTGCTTTATAAAAGTTTGAACATACCTCAATTAATGTTTTCTTTATTTTCATGACTATTTACATTGTAGATTGTCACCGAAGGCATCAAAAGTAGTTATGTACTTAACAAAGAAAGGTGAAATAACTGAAAATATGTTTTATAGCCACCCTTTGCTCTGACTGTTTTGCACACTCTTGGCATTCTCTTGATGAGCTTCAAGAGATGGTCACCGGAAATGGTTTTCACTTCACAGTTGTCATAGTTTTGATGCCTTCAGTGACAATCCACAAGGTAAATAGTCATGAAAATAAAGAAAACACATTGAAATGAGAATGTGTGTCCAAACTTTTGGCCTGCACTCTATATAAAATGCACCAAGACATTCTAATGTCTTTAAAATAAGTGAGAAATATCATTCTTGCTAATCGGACAATAATCAGATAATAAACTTTTAAAACTAAATGAAAAAAGGAACTTCGACAACAAAATAACTGAGCTTTTCCTGGAGAAGTATAGGCCCATGGATTTCCAGTCAATTATCTTCTTTTTTTTGTTACCAAATGAATAACATTAGCAGGGACAAGCAGTAGAAAATAGATGGATGATTTGAGCACAAGAAAAAAAAAGTATGTGCCTCAACAAAAATGAACCTAACCCAGGGGTCGGCAACCCAAAATGTTGAAAAAGCAATATTGGACCATCCATCCATCCATCTTATTCCGCTTATTCAAGGGGGCAGCAGTCCAAGCAGGGAAGCCCAGACTTTCCTAAATACAAGTAATCTGTCTGGAACTACAAACAAATAATACTCATGTAAGTGTTATAATGAAGACACATGATGTAAGTGTCTATATTTGCTATATTAGCCTACTATCAAAATGACTGTGTCGCAAGCTGACACAAATCTTCGTTGACAGAAATGTTAAAATGTAATATTCTACAAATTTTTACAACATTAGTAAAACTTCTCAGCGAGTGAGATAACTCCTGGAAATGACTGTCTTAGAATGGCCAAAGGTATAAATGCGTGTGTCCAAGTTGAAAGAAACGTCAGGCTATCTTCTTCTCATAACTATAAGAAATGCAGCCAATATTACATACAGATAATGTGACATGCACATATAAATTAGGATGATTGAAGGATATTAAATGAGGTCAAATATACCTACAAACGAGGCATAGTGATGCCTAAATAGCATGTTAGCATTGATTAGCTTGCAGTCGTGCACAGACCAAATATAGCTGATTAGCACTCCATAACAAGTCAATAACATCAACAAAGGTCACCTTTGTGCATTCACGCTCAGTATAAAACGTTTGGTGGACACAATGAGACAAAGGAGTGGCATAACACACGTCTTTCTGTGACAGCGTCGGAGAAAGTTTCATAAGTAAACAAACCTGAGTCACGTTCACACAACGGTGAGTTCAAAGGCCGCTGAAATTAGTAGGACAAAACGGCACTTGCATCAGTGAAGACTACACGGTGGACTTTCTAACAATTACGAAGGTTTGTGTCGTGTTTGTTCTCCTACAGATACCATATTACAGCTAAATAATATTTTTCAACCCCATTTTTTTTCCCATTTCCATATATTTTTGAAAAAGCTCCGTGGCGCTACTCAAGAGCCGCATGTGGCTCAAGACCATCGGGTGGCTGCTCCCGACCTAACCCAATGTACAAACACCTCAATCTAAGACATGTTACTATACAAACCAAATATCTCAATGTGTTCTTTTTAATACATGCAATTGTTAAAGCGGGAAAAATAAGTTAACACAAGCAAAAATTATTGGTTCTTAACAAAGCCTTAATTTTGTCCTCGAAAATGAATTCCCCGAGATTGTGAACAATATCAACGATATGACTAAAACAACAACAAACATGTATATGTGTCAAAATAAACACAACAGTGCACTGGTAAAACATAACTATTGCCTCTTATCGGTAGGTCGTGAGTTCAAATCCCGGCTGAGTCATACCAAAGACTATAAAAATGGGACCCATTACCTCCCTGCTTGGCACTCAGCGTTAAGGGTTGGAATTGGGGGTTGAATCGCCATAAATGATTCCCGGGCGCGGCACCGCTGCTGCTCACTGCTCCCCTCACCTCCCAGGGGGTGATCAAGGGTGAAGGGTCAAATGCAGAGAATAATTTCGCCACATCTAGTATGTGTGTGACAATCATTGGTACTTTAACTTTAAAGGCCTACTGAAACCCACTACTACCCACCACACAGTCTGATAGTTCATATATCAATGATGAAATATTAACATTGCAACACATGCCAGTACGGCCTTTTTAGTTTACTAAATTACAATTTTAAATTTCCCCGGAGTTTTGTCTTGAAAATGTCGTGTAATGATGACGTGTACGCAAGACGTCACGCGTTTTTAGGAAGTTTGAGCGCTACGCACACACACAGCTAAAAGTCGTCTGCTTTAAAGGCATAATTACACAGTATTTTGGAGATCTGTGTTGCTGAATTTTTTGCAATTTGTTCAATTAATATTGTAGAAGTCACAGTAGAAAGATGGAGTTGGGAAGCTTTAGCCTTTAGCCACACAAACACACGGCGATTCCTTGTTTAAAATTCCTGGAGGTGAAACTTTCCTATGGATCAGAGCGCGGTCAAGCCAACATGAATCACGACGGAATGTCAACCAGCAGGTTTGGGTGAGAAGATTGTGGTAAAAAGTCGCTTCTTACCGGAGAAAAGCTGAGCTTGTGCCGTCCATAAAGCTGCCGTCGACTCGCCTGAGACATTAGCGTCAAGACACCCGGCCGTGGAGACACCCTTCCGACTATCAGGTACTATTTAACTCACTAAAACACTAGCAACACAATAGAAAGATAAGGGATTTCCCAGAATTATCCTAGTAAATGTGTCTAAAAACATCGGAATCCGTCCCAAAGCAATCGCGTTTTTTTTTTTACCTTTTTTTTTAATCTTTTTTTTTTTTCTAGTCCGTCGCTATCAGTATCCTCAAACACGAATCTTTCAACCTCGCTCAAATTAATGGGGAAATTGTCGTTTTCTCGGTCCGAATAGCACTTTTTGTTGGAGGCTCCCATTATAAACAATGTGAGGGTGTGAGGAGCCCCCACACGTGTGACGTCATCGTCTGTGACTTCCCTAGAGGCAGGGCATTTCTCTTAACACCAAAAGTTTCGAACTTTATCGTGGATGTTCTCTATTAAATCCTTTAAGCAAAAATATGGCAATATCGCGAAACGATCAAGTATGAGACATAGAATGGACCTGCTATCACCCTTAAAATAAGAAAATCTCATTTCAGTAGGCCTTTAACTTTAACTTTAGTAATGTTCCGATACTGCTACCACCCTGGTATCGACACGCCGACCCGCCCACCTGTACCTTCAAGCAGACTCATGTCCTTGCAGCTCAAGCTCACACCAACACAACTTTCACTACACGACTTTCTCCTGCTTATTCTGGACTTTTACCGGCTATAATGTCGGATAAAACAAGGTAAGAACAATCTACAAACACAGCATCTGGTCGTTAGCTTAGCTTAGAGCATGGTGGCTATCATTGCTATTCACTGTTCATATGACACGACACAAACTGTTTATATATATATTTATATGCACAACTTAGAAAATAATGACATATTAATCGTTTGACTCACCAAGTTGTATTACAAATACACAGCAATATATATCTAAAATGTTATATTTTGAGCTAGCTACGGTTAGCATAAGAGTGCTGTACAAGAAGCGATGTATTAGTAATAAAGTTTATCATTATTTCATTATGTTTTTTAAAGCTTCGTGGACACCACCATTCACCTGGATGTCAAGGTAGGATAAAGCATGTTTAAAAATGATCGTACCGACTCACTATCCATATGTCTTATACTTATAACAAGCTGTGTATTTTGGCCATATATTCTTATATCATTTAGTAGGTTATAGGCTACTAACGGAGTTTTGTCTCAGCCAGTAAAGTTCATTCTCATTTGATTTGTTTGTTGTTCACACAAACACACACACACACACACACATATGTATTTACAGTATTTCCTTGAATTGCCGCCGGGACGCTAATTGATTTAAAACCTCTTCTCACTCCTGCGCTTACCAAAGGCATGCGGTAAAAGTAAGCATGCGCTAATTGTTTTATACCTCTTCTCACTCCGGCACTTACCAAAGGCATGCAGTAAAAAATTGAGTGTGATGTAAGCTTGGCCCTTAAATCCTACTGAATAGCTCTTAATCTTCTTCCCTTTATGCAATTTCAAATTACCGGTATTGAAATCAGCCCCCTCCATTTTGAAAATTATGACAGGGGAAGTGTCACTCGTGACGTCACAAGTTTGACCAGGCGGTAATACTACGCATGCGCTAATTATTTTGGGAAGCGAGTTTGACCCGGCAGTAATTCAAGGCAGGCGCATACTATATGCTCTGCGGCAATTCAAGGAAATACGGTATACATTATACATATTGTAGCGTTTCCACAGAAACCAGTCGAGAGGCGTAGTACACTTGCTGTCTTTATTGTTAGACACGTAACTGGCTACTGTGGGGCGTAATCACCGCCAATGGCACATTTATATCTCTCTCTAGTATTGCTAAACTTATGTCTTGTGCGTCTGTCTCTCTCACTCTAAAACCTCCCCTTTTTCACTTCCGCATCCCAACATAACAGCACTCTCCCTCGTATTCCTCACCCAATCACAGGTAACCCCCAGCATGCAACTCTGAACATGTTGCCTTCACTGGCACTCTGTAAACTTCAGTGTCATAGAACAGTACATGAAACTAAGTACGTGAAAGTTGACACATTAACATTAACATCTCCCCTTAACTCAACCCGTTACACGACACCCCCTCTTCAAAGTCCCTCGCCCCCGAGGGAGCACACAAAGTCTCTCAGGTGCCTGGGAGGTCTGACGTCTCTCCGGAGGTGCCGTGGGGGGGAAAGGGGGCCCGAGATAGGCACAGGGTGGGGGGTTAACAATCCATTATGGGGGGGTCAGACAGGACAGGTCCCTTGGTGGGGAAGTGGGAAGCAGACTGTCCATTGGTGGTGGGGTGGGGGGGACAGTCCATTGGTGGGGGCATGGGGAGTGTCTGGGGTAGTGTCCAAGCTCTCTCGCGTTCCGCCCCCTTGTCCCGGGGGCACGGTCGTTCCCCGGTAGGGGGCAAGTCTGTCACGGTGTAAGGCAACTTTTCTACCTCTTGGTGGCAGCTGTACTCTATACACAAGCTCACCTAGTCTCTCTAGGACCCTGCAGGGTCCCACCCACTTGCTGTCCAGCTTCGGGCACCTGCCCTTCTGTCTCAATGGGCTCAACACCCAGACCAGTTCTCCAGTACTAAAATGTCGCCCTTTGGCATGCACGTCATAGTTCCTCTTTTGTCTTGCTCCTGCGCTCCTTAACTGCTCTCTGACGAACTTGTGAGCAGACTCTAGGCGGTCCTGCAGCTTCCTGGCATATTCGGACCCCGGGGGGACTGCTGGGCTGTCGGGCGGCTTGCCCACCATCAGCTCAGCCGGGGTCCTGATCTCCCTGCCGAGCATGAGAAGGGCCGGGGAGCAGGAGGTGGAGTCTTGGGCGGCGGACCGGTACGCCATAAACACCAGGGGGACATGAGTGTCCCAGTCACGTTGGTGTTTGGCTGTCACTATGGTCAGCTGCTGCGCCAACGTGCGGTTGAATCTGGCGACCAGTCCGTCGCTCTGCGGGTGGAGGGGTGTAGTGCGTGTCTTGTGGGAGCCCAGTTGTTCACACATGGCCGTAAATACGCGGGACTCGAAGTTCCTGCCCTGGTCTGTGTGGATGACTTCGGGGACCCCAAGTCTGCTAAACATCCCCTCCACCAGCGCATCCACTATGGTTCCTGCCTCTTGGTCCGGCAGGCAGTATGCTTCTGGCCACTTAGTGAAGTAATCCATGGCTGTGAGGATATAACGGTTACCTCTCTCCGAGCGGGGAAACGGTCCGAGAACGTCAATCCCCACTCTCTCCATGGGGCAGCCCGCTGGGAACTGATGAAGCTGGGCGTGCGATCTGTCGGTGGGGCCTTTACGCGCCGTGCAGCTGTCACAGCGGCGGCAATAGTCCTTCACGTCCCGCCTATGCTGCCCCCAGTAAAACCCCTGACGTAGGCGGCGGAGTGTTTTGCCAACCCCGAAGTGACCAGAGCCGGGAGCTCCGTGCACTGCCTGTAACACTGTTTCGCGTAGGGCCCTGGGTACGACCACCTGCCACAGTGTCTCTCCTGTAGCAGCCTCCCTACACCCCCTCTGAAGCACCCCGTCACACACACGCAGGTTTGAGAACATATTCCAGAGCCCCTTCGTGGCCCTGGAGCAAAGCCCAACCTCTCCCCATGGGGGTCGACGTTGAGCTGTCGTCCACGTGAGCACCGGTCTGATGTCATTGTCCTCTTCCTGTTTGAGCCTCCACTCTGCTGTGTCCACAGCTGTTAGTCCCACCGCCGAACATTTCACCTCGTCTTGCTGCTGCTCGCTTTCTCGTGTCTCCCTTTTCTCGCAGTAGCGGCAGTAGTCGGCGGCGCAGGGTCGGCGGGAAAGTGCGTCCGCGTTCCCATGTTGTTTCCCCGGCCTGTAGACCATGGTGAAGTCGTACGACTGTAGCAGTTCGATCCAGCGTGCCAGCTGGCCCTCCGGCTCCCTGAAGGACATGAGCCACTGTAAAGCTGCGTGGTCAGTCCTAACCGTGAAGTGGAGGCCCCCGAGGTAGTATTTGAAATGTTTGATAGCACTGACCACGGCAAGGAGTTCCCGCCTGGTGACGCAGTAACGACGTTCGTGCTTATTGAATGTCCCACTATAGTACGCAACCACTCTTTCCTCTTCGGGGGTCACCTGGGACAGCATGGCCCCCGTGCCGACGTTGCTGGCGTCCGTGTCGAGCACGAAGGGTAGGGTGGGGTCAGGGGGGACAAGAATCGGGGCCTCCAGGAGGGCCTTCTTAAGTGAGGTGAACGCTGTCTGGCACTCCTCTGTCCAGACAAACTTTTCTTTCGGACGCGGTAGCCGGAACAGGGGCGCAGCTATGCTGGAGAAACCCCTCACGAACCTCCTGTCGTAGGAGGTCAGCCCTGTGAAGCTCTTCAGTTCGGAGATAGAGCTGAGGGTGGGCCAGTCCTGCACAGTCTGCACTTTCTCTTCCATGGTGCTGATGCCGCCAGCCCCCAGCCTGTGACCCAGGAACCTGACCTCCCGTCTCATAAAGCAGCACTTCTGGGGGTGCAGCCTCAGTCCTGCTGCTGCCACTCTCTCCAGCACGCGCCTGAGGCCCCTGAGGCCTGACTCAAACGATACCCCATGGACCAGGATGTCGTCTAGATAAACGACACACTCCTGGTGGGGGATCCCAGCCAGCAACCTGTCCATTAGTCTCTCGAATGTAGCGGGTGCGTTACAGAGGCCAAATGGAAGGACCTTGAACTGCCACAAGCCCCCGTTGGTGATGAAGGCGGTCTTGGGCCTGGCCGCGGGGGTGAGGGGGACCTGCCAGTATCCGCTGCGCAGATCTAGTGAGGTGAACCAGGAAGACCCAGCCACTGTATCCAGGGCCTCGTCGATTCGTGGGAGGGGGTAAGAGTCTTTTCTTGTTACGTTGTTGAGTGGTCTGAAGTCCACACAAAACCGCCAGTCCTCTTTGGACTTTTTAGGCACCATGACTACTGGGGCGGCCCAAGGGCTGGTGGGGGGTTCGATGAGTCCTGCTCGCTGCATGTCCTGTAGTGCTTTGTCTGCTGCCGCCTGTCGGGCCAGGGGAAGGCGTCGGGGCCTCATTCTAATGGGCGGGGCATCCCCTGTGTCAATGTCGTGCCGGATTAGATCAGTTTGGCCCACGTCATCCTCCGATAGTGAGAAACAGTCTTTATACTCCAGCAGGAGCTGCCACAGCAACCCCTGCTCGATGTGAGTCAGTCCGTCACAGTTCTTCTGCCACACCTCTCTCACGGCCGCGACTCTCTCTCCACTGTCAGGCGGTGTGGCAGGTGTTGGGCGACCATGGGGATCTGCGGTGGGCGGGGTGGAAGGCAGCTCGGGCAGCCTGTAGGGGGGGTTGCAGTCGAGGGCTGGAATTGTGGTGGGTCGATGTGGTTTTGTGGCGGGTGATGAGGGGGGCGGTGTGGTCGGCTCACAGAGGAAGACAGGGCCTGCAGCCATGCTTGATGTCACCTCTGTCGTCCGCACCCCGACCGCGTGAGCAGTGTTGTAGTTCGGCCGGGATGGTTGTCTTGACATCTGTACAACATGTCCGTCTGGGAATGTAAGCGTTCCCCTCCTGGTGTTAATGACACAGTCCATCAGTTCAAGAACATCCAACCCTAGTATGCAGTCCTCCAGGTTCGCGACCCACACTGGGCAGCGAACCATCTCTCTCCCCACCCCCACAGTCTCCACCGCCTCCCCCACCATGGGGGCCCGGTCTCTGGTGACCGTCTGGAGCTTCACTAAGGTGGGCCAGACTGTGGTTCCTCTTCCCAGCACATCAGGTCTGACCAGGGTGGCTGACAAACCCGTGTCCACCAGTGCAGAGCAGCATGTCTCTCCGAATGTCACTGGGGCGTACCAACAGTTCCCTGTCCCAGTCCGGCCCAGCATCACGACCTGCACCTGTTGGCCCCCTGTATCCTCCAGTGTTGTATCCCCGCCCGTTCGGGGTTGGGGCGCTCTCCCGGGGCACCGCGCCGTCCCGGCTATGCGTTCCCCGCGTCGTTTCCCTGGTCTTTAGGGGCGTTGGGGAACTGCCAGGCCATATGGCCAGGTTTTCCGCACGCCCAGCAGACCCTTGTGCGCCCCCAGGTGCGCTGTTCTCCCCGTAGCGAAGCAGCCCGCACCAGCTGCGTCAGTTCCTCCGCCCAGGCAGGCGCTGTGTCGTCCCTTTCAGGTACGTTCGCGGCCCTCACCCTCAGTGCATTGTCCAGCGTGGAGAAGGGGGGGCCAGCACCCAGCATCTCTCTCTGTGAAGCCAGCTCCAAAGCCTCCAGGAGGGACTTGGGGTGAGCCAGCAGCGTTTGGATACGCGGGTCACCCGGTGATAGCGCCTGCAGGAAATGGTCACGAGCTAATTTGCTCTGTATGGCGGGGGACATGTGGGCGTAGGTGCGGTGGACCAGCCCTTCAATGTCATTGGCGAGATCTCTTAATGGCTCCCCGGCCCGTCTCTGTCGGCTGCACAGCTCGGAGCGAAGTAAGCTAGCCGCTGAACATTGTCCAAACCTCCTCTTTAATGCTCCCACTAAAGCATCATAGTCACTCCTGTCTTCTGGGCTCAGCAGCAGCAGGCTTGACAGAGCATCCCCGGTGAGGCACATAGCTAGCTGAAGAGCTTTCATTTCTGTGGACCACCTGCCGGCCCGGGCTAACAGTTCGAACTGGGCGTGAAAAGCTTCCCATTCAACCTTGCCATCATACCTGGGGGTTTTCACTGAGGGCGGGGCGACATTCTCCGTCCTGACGGCGGCTGGCTCTCCACCTGCGGCAAGTCCAACTCCGAGACGGGCGGAGGAGCTGAACCCGGCATCAGCGGCCATCTGAGCAGTCGTTGTCCTCACCCTCTCCCTCTCAGCCGCATCCCAGCCTCCGAAAGCGCCGTATTGCTCCGGCACCCCGGCTCCCTCTTCCCGCTTCACTTTTTTTACGTACTCCATTTCTCACCGGAGTGTGGACGCTGTGTCCTCCGTCCTTCTGTGTCCACAGGTGTGTAACGGTGGTGTGTAGCGTCCCTTTTCTCTTCTCACCGTCTTTTTTTTCTTCTGACACCAGTGTAGCGTTTCCACAGAAACCAGTCGAGAGGCGTAGTACACTAGCTGTCTTTATTGTTAGACACGTAACAGGCTACTGTGGGGCGTAATCACCGCCAAAGGCACATTTATATATCTCTCTAGTATTGCTAAACTTATGTCTCGTGCGTCTGTCTCTCTCACTCTAAAACCTCCCCTTTTTCACTTCCGCACCCCAACATAACAGCACTCTCCCTCGTATTCCTCACCCAATCACAGGTAACCCCCAGCATGCAACTCTGAACATGTTGCCTTCACTGGCACTCCGTAAACTTCAGTGTCATAGAACAGTACATGAAACTAAGTACGTGAAAGTTGACACATTAACATTAACATCTCCCCTTAATTCAACCCGTTACAATATTATCAACTTTAAGAAAGTCAGTGTGGGAAAAAATTGGTTCAAATATTGAATAGAATCAAAGACGTTGTGCGATTATGAATCGATTCTCATTTTTTTTTAAATCAATTGTTTTTTTTTATTATTTTTTTTAGCAATCCAACAAAACAATACACAGCAATACCATAACAATGCAATCCAATTCCAAAAACCAAACCTGACCCAGCAACACTCAGAACTGCAATAAACAGAGCAATTGAGAGGAGACACAAACACGACACAGACAGAACAAACCAAAAGTAGTGAAACAAAAATTAATATTATCAACAACAGCATCAATATTAGTTATAATTTCAGCATAGCAGTGATCAAAAATCCCTCATTGACATTATCATTAGACTTTTATAAAAAAAAAAAAGAACAATGGCTTACACTTGCATCGCATCTCATAAGCTTGACAACACACTGTTTCCAATGTTTTCACAAAGATAAAATAAGTCATATTTTTGGTTTGTTTGATAGTTAAAAGAAATGTACATTATTGCAATCAGTTGATAAAACATTGTCCTTTACAATTATAAAAGCTTTTTACAAAAATATACTACTCTGCTTGCATGTCAGCAGACTGGGGTAGATCCTGCTGAAATCTTATGTATTGAATGAATAGAGAATCCTTTTGAATCGGGAAAAAAATCGTTAATAAATCTTGTTGAATTGAAAAAAAAAATTGATTTTGAATCGAATCGTGACCCCAAGAATCGATATTGAATCGAATCGTGGGACACTCAGAGATTCGCAGCCCTAATATATATATATATATTAGGGGTGTAATGGTACGTGTATTTGTATTGAACCGTTTCGGTACGGGGGTTTCGGTTCGGTATAAGGGTGTACCGAACGAGTTTGTAATCTAAAGTCTTAACAAGCTGCTCTACTTTCTGCCTCTGTCTCGGCACCCAGCATTGTCCCACCCACACAACCATCTGATTGGTTACATACAAAGTCAATCAGCAGTGCGTATTCAAAACGATGTAACAGCCAATCAGCAGTGCGTATTCAGAGCGCATGTCAATCAATCAATCAATCAATGTTTACTTATATAGCCCTAAATCACTAGTGTCTCAAAGGGCTGCACAAACCACAACACAAACCACTATGAGATCCTTGGTAGGCTCACATAAGGGCAAGGAAAACTCACACCCAGTGGGACGTCGATGACAATGATGACCCAGTGGGACGTCGGTGACAATGATGACTAAGAACCTTGGAGAGGACGAAAGCAATGGATGTCGAGCGGGTCTAACATGACACTGTGAAAGTTCAATCCATAATGGATCCAACACAGTCACGAGAGTCAAGTCCAAAGCGGATCCAACACAGCAGCGATAGTCCCGTTCACAGCGGAGCCAGCAGGAAAACACCCCAAGCGGAGGCGGATCAGCAGCGCAGAGATGTCCCCAGCCGATACACAGGCAAGCAGTACATGGGCACCGAAAAAGAAAAGAAACGGCAGATCAACTGGTCTAAAAAGGGAGTCTATTTAAAGGCTAGAGTATACAAATGAGTTTTAAGGTGATACTTAAATGCTTCTACTGAGGTGGCATCTCGAACTGTTACCGGGAGGGCATTCCAGAGTACTGGAGCCCGAAATGAAAACGCTCTGTAGCCCGCAGACTTTTTTTGGGCTTTGGGAATCACTAATAAGCCGGAGTCCTTTGAACGCAGATTTCTTGCCGGGACATATGGTACAATACAATTGGCAAGATAGGCTGGAACTAGACCATGTAGTATTTTATACGCAAGTAGTAAAACTTTAAAGTCACATCTTAAGTGCACAGGAAGCCAGTGCAGGTGAGCCAGTATAGGCGTAATATGATCAAACTTTCTTGTTCTTGTCAAATGTCTAGCAGCCGCATTTTGTACCAACTGTAACCTTTTAATGCTAGACATGAGGAGACCCGAAAATAATACGTTACAGTAATCGAGGCGAGACGTAACAAACGCATGGATAATGATCTCAGCGTCTTTAGAGGACAGAATGGAGCGAATTTTAGCAATATTACGGAGATGAAAGAAGGCCGTTTTAGTAACGCTTTTAATGTGTGACTCAATGGAGAGAGTTGGGTCGAAGATAATACCCAGATTCTTTACTGAGTCGCCTTGTTTAATTGTTTGGTTGTCAAATGTTAGAGTTGTGTTATTAAATAGAGGTCGCTGTCTAGCAGGACCGATAATCAGCATTTCCATTTTTTTGGCGTTGAGTTAGAAAAAGTTAGCGGACATCCATTGTTTAATTTCATTAAGACACGCCTCCAGCTGACTACAATCCGGCGTGTTGGTCAGCTTTAGGGGCATGTAGAGTTGGGTGTCATCAGCATAACAGTGAAAGCTAACACCGTATTTGCGTATGATGTCACCTAGCGGCAGCATGTTGATGCTGAAGAGTGCAGGGCCAAGGACCGAACCCTGGGGAACTCCACACGTTACCTTAACGTAGTCCGAGGTCACATTGTTATGGGAGACGCACTGCATCCTATCAGTAAGATAAGAGTTAAACCAAGACAGGGCTAAGTCTGACATACCAATTCGTGTTTTGATACGTTCTAATAAAATATTATGATCGATGGTATCGAAAGCAGCGCTAAGATCGAGGAGCTGCAACACAGATGACGCATCAGAATCCATCGTTAGCAATAGATCATTAGTCATTTTTGCGAGGGCTGTCTCCGTAGAGTGATTTGCCCAGAAACCGGATTGAAAGATTTCACATACATTGTTAGACGCTAAGTGTTCATTTAACTGCTCTGCAACCATTTTTAATCAATGCCTCAGCGTCGAGCAGATAGATGTTTAGCAGGTGAGCAGCGGACAGCGTACTCTCCCCAATTTATAATAAACACCTCCCTGGCACAACTACTAACATCACTATGAGCCTGTTGACCTTCTAGAAACTTAAACTGCAGCTCAGCTCGCTCGCAGTTCTGGCTAGAGGTGAAGGCTAATTAGCTTTTAGCGTAACGTTATCTAATTTTGCTGTGTGTGTATTTGTGTGCGTGCATGCGTGTGTTAGGGGCAGCAAAGCCCTGTCTGTCTGTTATTTAACTTGAACTCCATGGTGTTCAGGGATGATTAATCTCTCTTATTGCTATTGTACTATTTTTTTCAGCTATAGTTACATTAATCATTAGTAATGTAGCAGCCTAGTTTCGAATGCCAGGCTTCCTGCTATCACATGCTGACAAAAATACAACATTTACATAATAAAAGTCAACTACAGGCTTCCCAAATGGTCTAATAAATTAAGCATGATGAGTTGACTTGAAACTGTTTAATATTGCACTTTTTATATGTAGAAGAAAGGTTTTGTCATTTTATTTAATCAAGGCAACAATTTGAGGCAGTTTAATGTGGATTAACGTGGGCAGAATTATTATAATGTTCCCAATGTTAAAAGGATAAAGCCATTGTTTACAAATTTGGTAAATAAATAACCAAAACATTTATATTTTGTTGTTTTCTTACTGTACCGAAAATGAACCGAACCGTGACCTCTAAACCAAGGTACGTACCAAACCGAAATTTTTGTGTACCGTTACACCCCTAATATATATATATATATATATATATATGTATATATATATATGTATATGTATATATATATGTATATTTATATATATATATATATATATATATATATATATGTATGTATATATATATATATATATATATATATATATATATATATATATATATATATATATATATATATAAAGTAAAACAACTTGCACTGAGCCTAGTCTATAAAATTCACTACACCTCCCTGATATCGAAGTACATGTCAAACTACTTCCAGAACGTAAATGACCGCCATAACCACAACACCAGGGGGAGTTCCACAAACAATGTTAAACCAAGATTCCGATCCAACAAAGGTCTTAACTCATTCTCCTTCTATGCCACATCAATATGGAATGCACTCCCAACAGGTGCAAAAGAAAGTGCATCTCTATCCTCCTCCAAAACTGCAGTAAAAGAACACCTCCAGGCAACTACAACCCAATTCCGTACAACTGACCAAAAGTGATCAATTGTACGGAATATGTACTGTACTGTGCAATCTACTAATACAAGTTCCAATCAATCAATATACATATATTTTTTGAATGGTAATTTATGTATATATATATATATATATATATATATATATATATATATATATATATATATATTCCTTTATTTATAAAGTTCAACATTTACAAACAAACATATGAACAATAACAACCAAAACAAGTACAAAAACCATAGAAAACAGTACAAAACAGCTCCAGTGTGTTGTAAACTCATTAAAAGCAACTACGGTAGAATGCTATATATATATATATATATATATATATATATATATACACATGTATGTATGTATATATATATATATATATATATATATATATATACATGTGTATATATACACATGTATGTATATATATATATATACATATATATACACATTTATGTATGTATATATATATTTATATATATATATATATGTATATATATATATATATATATGTACTCCTCTCTGAGCTGCAACCTTATCGTGGTAGAGGAGTTTGCGTGTCCCAATGATCCTAGGAGCTATGTTGTCCGGGGGCATAAAGCCCCCTGGTAGGGTCTCCCAAGGCAAACAGGTTCTAGGTGAGGGATCAGACAAAGAGCAGCTCGAAGACCTTTATGAAGAAGAAACATCATGGACCCAGATTTCCCTCGCCCGGACGCGGGTCACCGGGGCCCCCCTCTGGAGCCAGGCCCGGAGGTGGGGCACGATGGCGAGCGCCTGGTGGCCGGGCCTGTTCCCATGGGGCCCGGCCGGGCACAGCCCGAAGAGGCAACGTGGGTCACCCCTCCAATGGGCTCACCACCCATAGCAGGGGCCATAGAGGTCGGGTGCATTGTGAGCTGGGCGACAGCCGAAGGCAGGGCACTTGGCGGTCCGATCCTCGGCTACAGAAGCTAGCTCTTGGGACGTGGAACGTCACGTCACTGGGGGGGAAAGAGCCTGAGCTAGTGCGCGAAGTCGAGAAATTCCGGCTGGATATAGTCGGACTCACTTCGACGCACAGCAAGGGCTCTGGAACCACTTCTCTCGAGAGGGATTGGACCCTCTTCCACTCTGGCGTTGCCGGCAGTGAGAGGCGACGGGCTGGGGTGGCAATTCTTGTTTCCCCCCGGCTCAAAGCCTGTACGTTGGAGTTCAACCCGGTGGACGAAAGGGTAGCCTCCCTCCGCCTTCGGGTGGGGGGACGGGTCCTGACTGTTGTTTGTGCTTATGCACCAAACAGGAATTCAGAGTACCCACCCTTTTTGGGAACGCTCGAGGGAGTACTGGAAAGTGCTCCCCCGGGTGATTCCCTTGTCCTACTGGGAGACTTCAACGCTCACGTTGGCAACGGCAGTGAAACCTGGAGAGGCGTGATTGGGAAGAATGGCCGCCCGGATCTGAACCCGAGTGGTGTTTTGTTATTGGACTTTTGTGCTCGTCACAGTTTGTCCATGACAAACACCATGTTCAAACATAAGGGTGTCCATATGTGCACTTGGCACCAGGACACCCTAGGCCGCAGTTCCATGATCGACTTTGTAGTTGTGTCATCGGATTTGCGGCCTCATGTTATGGACACTCGGGTGAAGAGAGGGGCGGAGCTTTCTACCGATCACCACCTGGTGGTGAGTTGGCTGCGATGGTGGGGGAGGATGCCGGACAGACCTGGGAGGCCCAAACGCATTGTGAGGGTCTGCTGGGAACGTCTGGCAGAGTCTCCTGTCAGACAAAGTTTCAATTCCCACCTCCGGAGGAACTTTGAACATGTCACGAGGGAGGTGCTGGACATTGAGTCCGAGTGGACCATGTTCCGCACCTCTATTGTCGAGGCGGCAGATCGGAGCTGTTGCCGCAAGGTAGTTGGTGCCTGTCGGGGCGGCAATCCTAAAACCCCTTGGTGGACACCAGCGGTGAGGGATGCCGTCAAGCTGAAGAAGGAGTCCTATCGGGTCCTTTTGGCTCATAGGACTCCGGAGGCAGTGGACAGGTACCGACAGGCCAAGCGGTGTGCAGCTTCAGCGGTCGCGGAGGCAAAAACTCGGACATGGGAAGAGTTCGGGGCAGCTATGGAAAACGACTTCCGGACGGCTTCGAAGCGATTCTGGACCACCGTCCGCCGCCTCAGGAAGGGGAAGCAGTGCACTATCAACACCGTGTATGGTGTGGATGGTGTTCTGCTGACCTCGACTGCGGATGTTGTGGACAGGTGGAAGGAATACTTCGAAGACCTCCTCAATCCCACCAACACGTCTTCCTATGAGGAAGCAGTGCCTGGGGAATCTGTGGTGGACTCTCCTATTTCTGGGGCTGAGGTCGCTGAGGTAGTTAAAAAGCTCCTCGGTGGCAAGGCCCCGGGGGTGGACGAGATCCGCCCGGAGTTCCTTAAGGCTCTGGATGCTGTGGGGCTGTCTTGGTTGACAAGACTTTGCAGCATCGCGTGGACATCGGGGGCGGTACCTCTGGATTGGCAGACCGGGGTGGTGGTTCCTCTCTTTAAGAAGGGGGACCGGAGGGTGTGTTCCAACTATCGTGGGATCACACTCCTCAGCCTTCCCGGTAAGGTTTATTCAGGTGTACTGGAGAGGAGGCTACGTCGGATAGTCGAACCTCGGATTCAGGAGGAACAGTGTGGTTTTCGTCCTGGTTGTGGAACTGTGGACCAGCTCTATACTCTCGGCAGGGTTCTTGAGGGTGCATGGGAGTTTGCCCAACCAGTCTACATGTGCTTTGTGGAATTGGAGAAGGCATTCGACCGTGTCCCTCGGGAAGTCCTGTGGGGAGTGCTCAGAGAGTATGGGGTATCGGACTGTCTTATTGTGGCGGTCCGTTCCCTAGACGATCAGTGCCAGAGCTTGGTCCGCATTGCCGGCAGTAAGTCGAACACATTTCCAGTGAGGGTTGGACTCCGCCAAGGCTGTCCTTTGTCACCGATTCTGTTCATAACTTTTATGGACAGAATTTCTAGGCGCAGTCAAGGCGTTGAGGGGTTCCGGTTTGGTGACCGCAGGATTAGGTCTCTGCTTTTTGCAGATGATGTGGTCCTGATGGCTTCATCTGACCGGGATCTTCAGCTCTCGCTGGATCGGTTCGCAGCCGAGTGTGAAGCGACCGGAATGAGAATCAGCACCTCCAAGTCCGAGTCCATGGTTCTCGCCCGGAAAAGGGTGGAGTGCCATCTCCGGGTTGGGGAGGAGACCCTGCCCCAAGTGGAGGAGTTCAAGTACCTAGGAGTCTTGTTCACGAGTGAGGGAAGAGTGGATCGTGAGATCAACAGGCGGATCGGTGCGGCGTCTTCAGTAATGCGGACGTTGCACCGGTCCGTTGTGGTGAAGAAGGAGCTGAGCCGGAAGGCAAAGCTCTCAATTTACCGGTCGATCTACGTTCCCATCCTCACCTATGGTCATGAGCTTTGGGTCATGACCGAAAGGATAAGATCACGGGTACAAGCGGCCAAAATGAGTTTCCTCCGCCGTGTGGCGGGTCTCTCCCTTAGAGATAGGGTGAGAAGCTCTGCCATCCGGGAGGAACTCAAAGTAAAGCCGCTGCTCCTTCACATCGAGAGGAGCCAGATGAGGTGGTTCGGGCATCTGGTCAGGATGCCACCCGAACGCCTCCCTAGGGAGGTGTTTAGGGCACGTCCAACCGGTAGGAGGCCACGGGGAAGACTCAGGACACGTTGGGAAGACTATGTCTCCCGGCTGGCCTGGGAACGCCTCGGGATCCCCCGGGAAGAGCTAGACGAAGTGGCTGGGGAGAGGGAAGTCTGGGTTTCCCTGCTTAGGCTGTTGCCCCCGCGACCCGACCTCGGATAAGCGGAAGATGATGGATGGATGGATGGATATATATGTATATATATAATATATATATATATAATATATATATATATAATATATACATATATATATATATATATATATATATATGTATATATATAATATATATATATATAATATACATATATATATATATGTATGTTTGTATATGTATTTATTAGGGGTGTAACGGTACACAAAAATTTCGGTTCGGTACGTACCTCGGTTTAGAGGTCACGGTTCGTTTCATTTTCGGTACAGTAAGAAAACAACAAAATATACATTTTTGGGTTATTTATTTACCAAATTTGTAAACAATGCCTTTATCCTTTTTAACATTGGGAACACTTTAATAATTCTGCCCACGTTAAACCACATTAAACTGCCTCAAGTTGTTGCTTTGATTAAATAAAATGAAAAAAACTTTCTTCTACATATAAAAAGTGCAACATTAAACAGTTTCAAGTCAACTCATCATGCTTAATTTATTAGAGCATTTGGGAAGCCTGTAGTTGACTTTTATTATGTAAATGTTATATTTTTATCAACATGTGATAGCAGGGAACCTGCCATTCAAAACTAGGCTGCTTCATTACTAATGATTAATATAACTATAGCTAAAAAAATAGTACAATAGCAATAGGAGAAACTATTCATCCCTGAACACCATTGAGTTCAATAAAATAACAGACAGACAAGGCTTTGCTGCCCCTAACACACACACAAACGCACACACAAACACACACACACACACACACACACACACAGCAAATTGAGCTAACGTTACGCTAAAAGCTAATTAGCCTTCACCTCAAGCCAGAACTGCGAGCGAGCTGAGCTGCAGTTTAAGTTTCTAGAAGGTCAACAGGCTCATAGTGATGTTTGTAATAGTTGTGACTGGGAGGTGTTTATTATCATTTGGGGAGAGTACGCTGTCCGCTGCTCCCCTGCTAAACGAACATCTGCTCGACGCTGAAGCATTGACTACATGCGCTCTGAATACGCACTGCTGATTGGGTGTTACATCGCTCTGAATACGCACTGTTGATTGGCTTTGTATGTAACCAATCAGAGGGTTGTGTGGGTGGTACAATGTTTGCTGCTGAGACAGAGGCAGAAAGCAGAGCAGCTTGTGAAGACTTCTGCTTACAAACTCGTTCGGTACACATGCGTGCCGAACGGAATCCCCCGTACCGAAACGGTTCAATACAAATACATGTACCGTTACAACCCTAGTATTTATGTATGTATATATATATATATATGTATTTATGTATGTATATATATATGTATGTATGTATATATATTTGTATATATATATATTTATTTATATATATATATATGTATGTTTATATGTATGTATATATATATTAATATAAATATATGCTGTGTATATATATATATATATATGTATATATATATATATCTTAATATAAATATATGCTGTGTGTATACATATATATGTATATATATATATATATATATATATATATATATATATATATATATATATATATATATATATATATATATATATATATATATATATACCGTATATACATATGTATGTATATGTATGTATGTGGCAATGTGTTAAGCCATAGACTCACACAAGTTCCGTAAATAGTCCAAATTTGGAGCACAGCATCATAGTTTTCATAGCTTTCTGGTTGCTAGAGGTAGAAAGTGTTTTAAAGGAAAGTTCTAGGGTTTTTTTTAAAGGCACACAAAACAGGTCGGGTATTGAGAACCTTAGATTTATGACTATAAAACTTAGCCATTATTATTATGAAGTTGTAAACAAAAAATACCTTTTCTAAATTTTTGTCATACTGTCTATATCCAAATAGCACATCTTTAAGACATAGCACACATTTGTCAGGAATATTGTCCAGGATGAAACAACCGTTGCCTTGCCATAGTGACCGATGCTTTTACAAGTTCAAAACAGGTGGTAAACAGTCTCTGGATGCATGTTACATAAG
This sequence comes from Nerophis ophidion, assembly GCF_033978795.1. NCBI lineage: Eukaryota > Metazoa > Chordata > Actinopteri > Syngnathiformes > Syngnathidae > Nerophis > Nerophis ophidion. The sequence continues at coordinate 29,627,706 of NC_084630.1, forward strand.
GTGCAGGTAACAACAATGTCCTTCTCGTATCTAACATCACAGTCTTTACAGGCTAATAACCATAAATCAATCAATCAATCAATGTTTGTTTATATAGCCCTAAATCACAAATGTCTCAAAGGACTGTAAAAACCATTACGACTACGACATCCTTGGAATGATTTTGAAATATATCTCTTTGACTTTGTTCGTAAGTAAATACTTGTTAGGAAGAGACCACGTTTTGACCCATCAGATGTCATTCACAACATCATTCCCAAAGCACAATTACATAAGAGACAGACACACAATCATTTTAGAATAAGCTGTGGATTTTTGTGTTATTTTTCTGATCAAAAAAAGGAGTGTCTAGTGGATCATTCACAATTGTTACGGCAGAAAGAGGAAATTAATAACCCCTGTACAACTTAACAACACCTGTTGGAATGGCATCAAATACAATGGCAAATTGTTTGGGAGTCACAGGGACCTTAAAATGGTTGAAAACTGTTCTCACATAAATGCACTGACCGAACGTCACTCTGTGACGTCATCATATTTGTCTTCTCATGTAGGATTATTATGGAAAGACGTTGAAGAACACCTCAGACCTGAAGAGCAATGCCTGCGTGGCTCCAGCCCAGCCACTCCCCAAATTCATCCTTCAAGCTCTGAAGAAAGTCCATCCTGATGTCACCGACAGGTTGTCTTTGCATATATTGACATATCGGCAATATTCCTGAGTGTGCTTTCTGGTTCTTTAGATACTATGGTTGCGGTCTTGTGGTGCCAGAGTGTTTGGAGGGCTGCAGGATTCTGGACCTGGGAAGTGGGAGTGGTAGAGACTGCTACATGCTGAGTCAGCTGGTGGGAGAGACGGGCCATGTCACTGGTATTGACATGACTGAGGATCAGGTAGCACTACCGTGTGTTCGATCGACACAATTTATTTGGTGCTCACACTAGGCCCTGGCTATTCAGGGCCGTATTTCCATAAACGCAAAAAGACTGTCACTATCATTCTTATTTTGAGAACCAGCATTATCTGTTGTGGACATTTGTTTTTGGTTAGTTATAAATTAGTTCGGGCTTCACAGTGGCAGAGGGGTTAGTGCGTCTGCCTCACAATACGAAGGTCCTGCAGTCCTGGGTTCAATCCCAGGCTCGGGATCTTTCTGTGTGGAGTTTGCATGTTCTCCCCGTGAATGCGTGGGTTCCCTCCGGGAACTCCGGCTTCCTCCCGCTTCCAAAAACATGCACCTGGGGATAGGTTGATTGGCAACACTAAATTGGCCCTAGTGTGTGAATTTGAGTGTGAATGTTGTCTGCCTATCTGTGTTGGCCCTGCGATGTACCCCGCCTTCCGCCCGATTGTAGCTGAGATAGGCGCCAGCGCCCCCCGCAACCCCACAAGGGAATAAGCGGTAGAAAATGGATGGGTAAATTAGTTCAGAAATAATACTGCTGTCATGCAAAATACAGTGGTTCACTGCAGTGGACGGTGGACTTTCGGAGTTTAAAATATCAATATGTTTACCCCAGTCCAGGTTTCTTTATACTTGGGTGTTTTTATTATGTTGAATTTGCTGCAACATATTTAAAAAAAATTTTCCCAAGTTCTTTTTTTATTTTTTTATTTACAAAATCACACAATCCATCTAATTAAATAATTAGTTCGATTCCAGCCTTATAATACATGGGATACACATGTACAAAGCAATTTAGAAGACATACAAATACAACACCTAATTAATACTAAATATTAATTAGGTGTTGTAAATATTAATAAACTGCATAATATATTCTGCACACTGACCTCAAGTGTACATGTCTGTTGTTTTCTAGCTTGAAGTAGCCAGGAAACATGTGGATTTTCACATGAAGGAGTTCGGCTACAAGAAGCCCAATGTGACTTTTGTCCTTGGTTACATCGAGGCCTTAACAAAAGCTGGTCTGGAAAAGAACTCATTTGATATCATCATGTAAGATATATTGTTTTCTCATCTCTTGCCCTCACAATTTAAAGCTGTATAATTTTATATATTTATTTACAATAATCAAATGTGCCTTTTATCACTTAGCTCCAACTGTGTGGTGAATCTTTCGCCGGATAAGAAACAAGTCCTGACTGAAGCCCACAATGTGCTCAAGGTACAATAAACCAAACAGGACAAAAATCTTGACTAATTTGGAAAAGGAGCCAACAACTATTCTAACAAAAGCATATGTATGCTTGTCTCATAGGGATTGCAAATGATAGGCAAAATTCCCCCCAACATTATGATGACCCAAAATTAATTGATCGTGGGATCTGATCAGAGCTGATATTTGTGCGGCATTGTGGCGCAGATGGTAGATCGGCCATTCCAGCAACTTTAGGGTTCCAGCTTCGATTCCTGATTCCGCCATCCTAGTTGCAGTTTTTGGGCAAGACACTTCACCCTTGCTCCTGATGGGTCGTGGTTAGCGCCTTGCATTGCAGCTTCCACCATCAGTGTGTGGATGGGTAAATGTGATGTATAATTTAGAGCGCTTTGGGTATAAATCCAGATATAGCAAAGCACTAAACAAATACAGATTTTTAACTGATTGGCTAATAGCTGCAGAGCCCAACCAATCTTTACCGCAGCGGTATCCTAGTGATTAAATGGCTAAAGATTGCACTCGCGTGAAAGATTTCCTCCAAATGGGTGCACGCTCAGGGAGGCACAATTACATTTCCATTTTCCTTGTTACACACATGCGGCAGTGTGCATGTCTTTTTAGAACACCGGCTAGAATTTGAGAATGTGTCCTATATCCACAGCACCAACGATACTGTACTGCTTCTATGATACTCATCCTCACCACCATTAAAATAAACAAAGTTTTTTTCCCTATCATTATCACTGGAGGACTTGAGGAATAGGAATGAATAGAATAGAATACAATAGAGTGGACTTTATTGTCATTGTATTTGCATATAACGTGATTAAGGACTCCAACTTAAGTTGCGGTAGTGGGAACCAATATGGGATAAAAACAAAATCACACAAGAGGTAATAGAGATAAAACTAAGAATTGAAATAAACATAATACTATCCAATAAAAATAATAAGCAATCCTGTACAACATACAAAACACTTTACAAAATACTGTACAATATACAGAACAAGACAAGAGTACCGGAGTAATAAATAAAGTACCGGAGTATTAAATAAAGTACCAGAGTAATAAAAAATGGCTACGCACACCAATGACACAAGAAGCTAAACGCTAAAGCAGTGGTCACCAAGCACCGCGGGCACCAGGTCGCCCGTAAGGACCAGATGAGTCGCCCGCTGGCCTGTTCTAAAAATAGCTCAAATAGCAGCTTTGCTTGACATTTTTAATTCTAAGAGAGACCAATTCCAAGCGAATCCAAGAAAATATTTTAAAGACTTGGTCTTCACTTGTTTAAATAAATTAATACATTGTTTTACTTTGCTTCTTATAACTTTCAGAAAGACAATTTTAGAGAAAAAATACAACCTTAAAAATGATATTAGGATTTTTAAACACATATACCTTTTTACCTTTTAAATTCCTTCCTCTTCTTTCCAGACAATTTAAATCAATGTTAAAGTATATATATATTTTTTTATTGTAAAGAATATTAAATACATTTTAATTTAATTCTTCATTCTACCTTTTGTTTTTTCGACGAAGAATATTTGTGAAATATTTCTTCAAACTTATTATGATTAAAATAAAAAAAAACTATCTTGGCAAATCTAAAAAAAATTAGAGTTGACTTTTGTATTTTACATGAGTTATTATTTGTACAAACATGGTGCAAAGTAATTGATGATTTCTTTAAAAATCTTAGCTAGTTAAAATGGGATATTGTGATTTCACAAGACTGTCTTAGGAGTGATCATTTGAAAATGTTCCATTTGAAAAATGTGCACTTAGAGAAAATATAAAAATAAAGTGTTGCATATTGATATTTATCTGTTTCTATATATATTTATTGTGATATATCATTATGATGATCAGTGATTCCACAAATATAAATATAATTTATTATTAATAATAACATAGAGTTAAAGGTAAATTGAGCAAATTGGTTATTTCTGGCAATTTATTTAAGTGTGTATCAAACTGGTAGCCCTTCGCAATAATCAGTACCCAAGAAGTAGCTCTTGGTTTCAAAAAGGTTGGTGACCCCTGCGCTACAGCTTCTCTGTAAAGTAGTGCTGATCGATCCAGATGTCAATACTATTGATACCTAGTATAGTATCAGTATATATAAGTGATAAATACTATTGTAATTAGAGCTCAATTTTCTTATGCATCTTATGATTCACAACAGTACTTGCTAATTGTAAATGTAATAAGCTTTCTAAAAATGTTTTACTATAAAATATTTTCAGTTCTTTAAACTGAAATTCAACTGAATTTGTGAAGTTTTCACACTGATTATGTTGTGGAATTTACATGATCATGCATCATATCCATTGAAAATTTCTAAAAGAGAAAATTCAGAAAGGACGTCCAAACCAATAAAGAATGTTAACCCTGTACTGTACACTCTACTGATACTTAGGACGGTGGCGAGCTTTACTTCAGTGATGTCTACAGCAATGGAAGACTAACGGAGGAGATCAAAAACCACAAAGTCCTGTGGGGTGTGTATGACAAGTGTTCTACTGATGTATAAAAGTTGCAGACACATGCCTCAGTATGATTTTCTGGTGACAGGTGAGTGTTTAGGTGGTGCACTTTGGTTCAAAGATCTCCTACAGTTGGCCAAGGAAGTAGGATTCAGCCCCCCGAGGCTTGTTCAAGCCAGCATCATCACTGTTGACAACAAGGAACTGCAGGACATTCTAGGTGTGAGGCTTCTTCTTGTCAAGGCAGATTGCAATAAAAAAATCCCAGTTTTAGAAAAAAACTAAATTTCTGCTTTCACTCTATTTTGTATTCAATAGTTTGATGTTGTGCTATAATTTGTGCATTACAGGTGACTTCAAGTTTGTTTCTGCCACATATCGTCTGTTCAAGGTCCCTAAAGGCAGCACCAAGCCATGTAAAGTCATGTATAATGGTAACATCACAGGGGCGGAGGACACCCTCCGCTTTGACTGTCAGTACACCTTCAAGGTTTGTAACTTCAGAACAGAATCAGCACATAGTGCTTTTTTTTAACCTAATTTTTGTCTGACAGGCTGATCAAGTGGTGGAGGTAGACGCAGAAGTCGCCTCCATTCTGACCCATTCCAGATTTGCACATGACTTCACTTTCCAGCCACCAGGAGGCTCCTCTGAACCCTGCGGAGTCCGACCAAAGGTCAGTGATACGCTTTGAAATTTGCGGACATGATGACTTTCAGCAGCAGAGGCATAAACACGATGCAGTTGTTCAGAGCCACAACCACAACTTTTTTTGTGTCAACATGTCCTTTTTAATAGGTTTGGTTTGGTTTAGCAGGATCGCAGCGTTACTTTGAAGATTGACGACCAAAACGATCGTACTATTTAAGTTTATATTGTAACCAAGCATTTTGCTTAAGTAAATACGTTCTAAGAATTATTTTTCTTTTTCTTTTTTTTTCCCCATTTATTTTGTTCATTTTTTCCATTAATTCCCAAGCAGCATAGCAGTTTTCAATTGATGTCACTTTCCTTACTTATCAACCAATTTTTTTTTTTTTTTTTTTTTTTTTTTTACAACCTTAGGATATTATCTGGAATACAAACACATGACTATTGAACATATAGGATTGAAAACAATTGTACTTGTCAACGCAGTCTTTTTGTGTATTGTTCATACGTAATTATTTGCAGTAAATACAAATATTGACATAACTTGTAAAATATTAATAATACGTTATTTCTTGATATGTAATTATAAGCATACTTCAACTGAATTGTCGTTGGTTCTTTTATGCAGACACTTAGCCAAATCTACTTCTCATCACCAAGAGTAATACAGTAAACTCTTGTTTATCGCTTTTAATTGGTTCCGTGCCTGACTGTGGTAAATTAGTTCCCCGCTAAGTAGTTATAAATTGGATATTTTTTATAATTAGAGCATAACACCCACATAGCACCTTTGTAATATGATACGCACTAGGCTACAGTCAGCCCTATAGCCCCTTGCGTGTTACACTGATATTAAAAACCAAAACTTGGCCACAAACACATTCTTCTTTAGGTGCCACAAAATGCCTACCACAGGTCAACATGTTCATTGAGGACACACCCAAAGAGGCCCGCCGTCTCACTGTGCACACAATCACATTTGAGGAAAACATTCTCACAAACACACACTCTCAAAGCACAAGGTCAAGCAGCTGTCTCAGAGTCTTAACCAGACTGTGGACTCATGCTGAGAACCTTGAACAAGAATGAATGTTCTCTTCTCCAGCTCTTACAAATGTCATTTTATCAGCTCCTTATGGTCATTTAACTCCTATATTCATTAACAAACCTGATCTTGATTAGAAATATCCTTTCGTGTTCAACCTTTAAACTCTCTCTGAATCAAAAATCAAGCTTATTGTAGGTATTGTACAACAGTGCTTGATTTTGATATTGAAATAGATTCACTTCTTCTATGCATTTCTGTCATAATATGCAACCCTGAGTCTGATAACAGAGCTTAAGCGCAGGTACCAGTAAACCCACACTGATGGACTTGGTTGATTGCAACCTTGTTTGTATGAAATGAAACAGCAATATGAATGTTTGCACATATATTTTTTTAATGAAACTACACCTAATTTAATCCAAAATTGTAATCAATTTTTCATTGAATTGGTCATTCAGGCAGGCACTGAAGATCCTTTTGAGCTTGCTGAGCAGCTGCCGAAGCAGGGTCCGGGTTCAGCCACCGGGGGGTGCTGCGGCACAAAGATTGCGACTTGCTGCAAGTGATGGATTGTAGGAAAAGAGCGATCCCACGTCCAGAACCAAGTACATATAGATGCAGCCGCAGACATTCTTAAGTCGAGCCCACTTAAAGGCCTACTGAAACCCACTACTACCCACCACGCAGTCTGATAGTTTAAAAATCCATCCATCCATCCATCCATTTTCTACCGCTTATTCCCTTTCGGGGTCGCGGGGGGCGCTGGCGCCTATCTCAGCTACAATCGGGCGGAAGGCAGGGTACACCCTGGACAAGTCGCCACCTCATCGCAGGGCCAACACAGATAGACAGACAACATTCACACTCACATTCACACACTAGGGCCAATTTAGTGTTGCCAATTAACCTATCCCCAGGTGCATGTCTTTGGAAGTGGGAGGAAGCCGGAGTACCCGGAGGGAACCCACGCATTCACGGGGAGAACATGCAAACTCCACACAGAAAGATCCCGAGCCTGGATTTGAACCCAGGACTGCAGGAACTTCGTATTGTGAGGCAGACGCACTAACCCCTCTGCCACCGTGAAGCCTGTTTATAAATCAAAGATGAAATATTAACATTGCAACACATGCCAATACGACCTTTTTAGTTTACTAAATTACAATTTTAAATTTCCCGGGAGTTTCGTCTTTGAAACTTCGTGTAATGATGACGTGTACGCAAGACGTCACGGGTTTTTAGGAAGTATGAGGGCTGCACATACACAGCTGAATGTCGTCTGCTTTAACGGCATAATTATACAGTTTTTTGGACATCTGTGTTGCTGAATCTTTTGCAATTTGTTCAATTCATATTGGAGAAGTCACAGTAGAAAGATGGAGTTGGGAAGCTTTAGCCTTTAGCCACACAAACACACGGTGATTCCTTGTTTAAAATTCCTGGAGGTGGAAACTTTCCTATGGATCAGAGCGCGGTCAAGAGAACATGGATCCCACATGTCAACCAGCAGGTTTCGGTGAGAAAATTGTGGTTAAAAAGTCAGTTCTTACCGGAGAAAAGGTGAGCTTGTGCCGTCCATAGCTGCCGTCGACTCCCCTGAGACACTGCGTGTCAAGACACCCGTGGACGTACACCTACGACTATCAGGTACTATTTAACTCACTAAAAGACTAGCAACACAATAGAAAGATAAGGGATTTCCCAGAATTAACCTAGTAAATGTGTCTAAAAACATCGGAATCCGTCCCAATGCAATCACGTTTTTTTTTTTAACTTTTTTTTTTTTTTTCTAGTCCGTCGCTATCAATATCCTCAAACACAAATCTTTCATCCTCGCTCAAATTAATGGGGAAATTGTCGTTTTCTCGGTCCAAATAGCACTTTTTGTTGGAGGCTCCCATTAAAAACAATGTGAATATGTGAGGAGCCATCAAACATGTGACATCATTGTCTGTGACTTCCGGTAGAGGCAGGGCTTTTCTCTTAGCACCGAAAGTTGCGAACTTTATCGTGGATGTTCTCTACTAAATCCTTTCAGCAAAAATATGGCAATATCGCGAAATGATCAAGTATGACACATAGAATGGACCTGCTATCCCTGTTTGAATAAGAAAATCTCATTTCAGTAGGCCTTTAAAGATGCGGTCATAGGGGTGACGACAACGGACGTGAGGCTAGAGAGACAAGACGCAACACAGAAATAAAAAAAAAGTTAAGGTAAAGTACCACTGATAGACACACACACACGCTGGGCGTGGTGAAATTATCCTCTGCATTTGACCCATCCCCTTGTTCCACCCCTTGGGAGGTGAGGGGAGCAGTGAGCAGCAGCGGTGGCTGCGCTCGGGGAAACATTTTGGTGATTTAACCCCCAATTCTAACCCTTGATGCTGAGTGCCAAGCAGGGAGGCAATGGGCACCATTTTGATAGTCTTTGGTATGACTCAGCCTTGGTTTAGGTTTGGGCTTCGGTTGGAGTTATTGTTTCATATAATCATCCGAAAAAGCAATACATTCATCAGCCGAAATATTAACAGCGTGTGTTGCATAAGCCATCTTGGATCACAATACAAATCAAGTGTCCACTCTCGCTTTGTCAGCACCACTGTGGGTATGTCTTTAAAACATGGTTCACTTCCGTTGTGGTGGGCGCGACTTAGAGTGTCTGCGGCGACAGCAAGACCCTTCTCTGCAGAACATGTGTCTCTGTCCTATTTGTCTGCCTCACAGTTCTTAATAAATGGAACAATGTGTGCTATATATCAAGTACATTAGTATACATCAAATGACTTTAAAAACAATCACAAACATTCAAAATTATTGATATGATACATTAACGTATTTCAAACAAGTCTTAAATTGTCAATACCTGGCTTTGTTCTTTGACTGCAATGTTTATAGTTGACTGATTCCTAAATTATTAAATCCTATTCTTTATCAAGTTGATTGTTGTTTTGTATTAAGACGATAAATAAAACGTTTTCAAATCGTGACGTGATGATATTGTGGTCTGCACGGGGTTGTATCATTGGTGTGTTGCTGAGACAGAAAATGCCATTGAAAACTACAGCAAGTAGTTACGCTCTAAACCCACCAGATGGCGACAAAAACGCATAGAGCACATCAAGGCATAATGTTAGACTATGAAAAAAAATCCCTAAATTGCTGCACATTTAAATACTTTGGCCCCGAGGAGGATATCCCACAAAAAGTGTTAGACTTCGAAAACCCCTGACATAAAGTCATGTTTACATCATAACTTTTGTTCTGTACTCAGTCTGGACCTCTACACAAAGTCATTATGTACATTCTAGACTGTTCACTTAAAAAGAACAGTAACATTTTATTATGAGGCAGCATGGTGGTACAGGGGTTAGTTCATGTGCCTCACAATACGAAGGTCCTGAGCAGTCCTGGGTTCAATCCCGGGCTCGGGATCTTTCTGTGTAGAGTTTGCATGTTCTCCCCGTGACTGCATGGGTTCTCTCGGGTACTCCAGCTTCCTCCCACCTCCAAAGACATGCACCTGGGGATAGGTTGATTGGCAACACTAAATTGGCCCTAGTGTGTGAATGTGAGTGTGAATGTTGTCTGTCTATCTGTGTTGGCCCTGCGATGAGGTGGCGACTTGTTCAGGGTGGAGCCCGCCTTCCGCCCGAATGCAGCTGAGATAGGCTCCAGCACCCCAAACGGTAGAAAATGGATGGATGGCACTTTAGTATGGGGAACATATGACCCATTAATTAGTTGCTTCTTAACATAGGGTTAGGGGTAGGTGTAGGATTAGATTTGGAGTTGGGGTTAGGGTTAGGGAAGACTCTTAGTTAATGGCTTACTGGTTGTATAAGAAGGCCATGCAGAATAAGGCATTAATAAGTACTAAATAATGACTAATTAACAGCCAATATGTTACTAATTTGCATGTTAATAAGCAAGTAATTTAGTGTTCTATGTTCCCCATACTAAAGTGTTACCAAAAGAACATTTGTGTTTATTTGTATTGTTTTAATGACAAGTCTGGTGCATTTGGCTAAATTATTTCTGATTTTAAATAGATTTGACAATAAAACCTGGACAACACAGACATGACACCTGTCCCACCTATTTTTCCTATGCAATATTTTTAGAATTGTTTTTTTTTTTTAATATTAAAAACTGATTTACCCTGAATGTTAAGAATCACTGCTGACATTTTAAAAATGAATATTGCCCACATTTCAATGTAACTATTTAACATTATATGTAAAAATAAAAAAAGTACTTGACTGGTGTCAGTACTTCTTAACCATTTCATAACCGACCCAGAAAGGAGTTGATAATGAATTATGATGTGCGTCCTCCTTCACACTTGGCACAAACAAACAATTGAAACACAACCTCACCAAGTGCTCCCTACATTTTTTAATATTTTATAAAAGCTGGTAGATGAAAAACAATATGTTCAAAAGGTAATTTTTTGGATTCTGTATTTCATTCTAGCGCAACTCAACAACATTGTACTTTTTCAGAGTTAAAAAAAAGCACTTATTAACATATTTCTAAGATAATCAAGCACCTGCACCTACAGCGAAACTTAACTGTAAGGCTGTGGTTATCAGAGTGCGGCCTAGGATCTATTTTTTACCCGTGGCTAGTTTGTTTTTTCTGACCCTTGTCATATTTTAAAAATAAAGTCTCGTTCCAAGATTTGAGGACATTTTGGAAATAAAATTGTAATATTTAAAAAAACATTCTCTCTCCAGAGTTTTGTGTATTTTCAAATACAATGGTAACTAAACGTAAAAGTGTCCCAGCTTAAGAGCGTTTTTAGAAACGAGCTGTCTCCCGGCTAATTGTTAGGCTTTAATTTCCAAGCCAAAATTTGAGTACCGAGCCTCCCCGCAAATGTCACAGTAAACCCCGTAAGATCTGCCCAAAACATCTAGTCTTACAGTTTGAAATCGACATTACTTTATATTTTACCACTATTGGAATGACGAAAGTGAGTGTGAAGGACAGTGCTGAGAAGACTTGGATGATATTCGTTGAATTAAATAAATAAATAATCAAGAACATGACAGAGCGTGTCCCCAACTTGCAATTGGAGCGTATCACCGCTAGTAGGCACCATACTGAAGCCAGCCAAACAAGAATGTTAAAATAATATCTTAACAGCGGACATTTATCCATGAAAATATGGAAAAGCTGCTGACGGCGTGATTGAAGGAGAGGCAGCCGGGAAGAGATACTGTCCACTCTTAAAGGTAAATACTGTAAATTATTACTACATTACTTCATAAAACTACAGTAGTTGTTAGTTATACATTCTATTGTATTGATTTTACATCATATTTATTAAATAAAAGTTTATTTTTCTTTATTAAAGTCTGGTTACGTGTTTAAAATGGTGCTATTTTGGAGGGGCAAAGTTTTAAATTAGGAGCCCTGTCACAGGACCAATCACACTCATAAATAGTTGTACAACTGTGATTAGTATTATTGGCTCATCAAATGTATACCGTGTGCGGAGCAGTAATCAGAGCAAAGAAACATGTTTTAAGTTATTTCACATTTTTTAGTTAAGTACATGATTCCACATGTGTTCATTCATATGTTTGATGCTTTCAGTGACAATCTACAATGTAAATAGTCATGAAAATGAAGAAAACACATTGAATAAGAAGGTGTGTCCAAACTTTTGGCCCACACTGTGTATAATAGATACAAATAAATACATAAATAAAACGAGTAAGACAGGGGTCCCCAAACTTTTTGATTAGAGGGCCGCATTGGGTTAAAACAATTTATATATATATATATATATATATATATATATATATATATATATATATATATATATATATATATATATATATGTATATATATAGCCTATCTCATCTACAATCGGGCGGAAGGCGGCGTATACCCTGGACAAGTCGCAATCTCATCACAGGGCCAACACAGATAGACAGACAACATTCACACTCACATTCACACACTAGGGCCAATTTAGTGTTGCCAATCAACCTATCCCCAGGTGCATGTCTTTGGAGGTGGGAGGAAGCCGGAGGGAACCCACGCATTCACGGGGAAAACATGCAAACTCCACACAGAAAGATCCCGAGCCCGGGATTTAACCCTGACTACTCAGGACCTTCGTATTGTGAGGCAGACGCACTAACCCCTCTTCCACCGTGAAGCCCATATATTTCTATATATATATATATATATATATATATATATATATATACAGTATATATATATATATATATATATACATACATAAATGTATGTATATATATATATATATATATACATACCTACATACATGTATGTATGTATGTATATATACATACATACATGTATGTATATATACAAACCCTGTTTCCATATGAGTTGGGAAATTGTGTTAGATGTAAATACAAACGGAATACATCCATCCATTTCCTACCGCTTATTCCCTTTGAGGTCGCGGGGGGCGCTGGTGCCTATCTCAGCTACAATCGGGCGGAAAGCGGTGTACACCCTGGACAAGTCACCCTCATCGCAGGGCCAACACAGATAGACAACAATCACACTCACATTCACACACTAGGGACCATTTAGTGTTGCCAATCAACCTATCCCCAGGTGCATGTCTTTGGAAGTGGGAGGAACCCGGAGTACCCGGAGGGAACCCAGGCTTTCCCGTGGAGAACATGCAAACTCCACACAGAAAGTTCCCGAGCCCGGGATTGAACCCTGACTACTTCGTATTGTGAGGCAGACGCACTAACCCTTCTGCCACCGTGAAGCCTAAACGGAATACAATGATTTGCAAATCTTTTTCAACCCATATTCAATTGAATGCACTACAAAGACAAGATATTTGATGTGTAAACTAATAAACTTTATTTTTTTTTTGCAAATAATAATTAACTTAGAATTTCATGGCTGCAACACGTGCCAAAGTAGTTGGGAAAGGGCATGTTCACCACTGTGTTACATCACCTTTTCTTTTAACAACACTCAATAAATGTTTGGGAACTGAGGAAACTAATTGTTGAAGCTTTGAAAGTGGAATTCTTTCCCATTCTTGTTTTATGTAGAGCTTCAGTCATTCAACAGTCCGGGGTCTCCCCTGTCGTATTTTACGCTTCATAATGCACCACACATTTTCGATGGGAGACAGGTCTGGACTGCAGGCGGGCCAGGAAAGTACCCGCACTCTTTTTTTACGAAGCCACGCTGTTGTAACACGTGCTGAATGTGGCTTGGCATTGTCTTGCTGAAATAAGCAGGGGCGTCCATGAAAATGACGGCGCTTAGATGGCGGCATATGTTGTTCCAAAACCTGTATGTACCTTTCAGCATTAATGGTGTTTTCACAGATGTGTAAGTTTCCCATGCTTTGGTCACTAATGCACCCCCATACCATCACAGATGCTGGCTTTTGAACTTTGCGTCGATAACAGTCTGGATGTTTCGCTTCCCCTTTGGTCTGGATGACACAATGTCGAATATTTCCAAAAACAATGTGAAATGTGGACTCGTCTGACCACAGAACACTTTTCCACTGCATCAGTCCATCTTAGATGATCTCGGGCCCGGAGAAGCCGGCGGCGTTTCTGGATGTTGTTGATAAATGGCTTTCCCTTAGCATTGTAGAGCTTTAACGTGCACTTACAGATGTAGCAAAAAACTGTATTTTGTCACAGTGGTTTTCTGAAGTGTTCCTGAGCCCATGTGGTGATATCCTTTAGAGATTGATGTCTGTTTTTGATACAGTGCCGTCTGAGGGATCGAAGGTAACGGTCATTCAATGATGGTTTCCGGCCATGCCGCTTACGTGGAGTGATTTCTCCAGATTCTCTGGAACTTTTGATGATATTATGGACCGTAGATGTTGAAATCCGTAAATTTCTTGCAATTGCACTTTGAGAAACGTTGTTCCTAAACCGTTTGACTATTTGCTCACCCAATTGTGGACAAAGGGGTGTACCTCACCCCATCCTTTCTTGTGAAAGACTGAGCATTTTTTGGGAAGCTATTTTTATACCCAATCATGGCACCCAACTGTTCCCAATTAGCCCGCACACCTGTGGGATGTTCCAAATAACTGTTTGATGAGCATTCCTCAACTTTATCAGTATTTATTGCCACCTTTCCCAACTCCTTTGTCACGTGTTGCTGGCATCAAATTCTAAAGTTAATGATTATTTGCAAAAAAAAAAAAAAAGTTTAACAGTTTGAACATCAAATATGTTGTCTTTGTAGCATATTCAACTGAATATGGGTTGAAAATTATTAGCAAATCATTGTATTCAGTTTATATTTACATCGAACACAATTTTACAACTCATATGGAAACGGGGTTTTTATGTTGTTGCCTTGCAGTCATCATTCAGACTTTGTAGGAGTCGTGTAGTTCCCTGCACTGAAGCATAGGGGGTGCTGTTGGACAGAAAGTGAACTCTGGACCCTCCATTAAAACCAACATTTCCGTAAGCTGTCCACAGTGATCACAACAAAACTTTGTCCTACACAACTTCTCCTGCGTGTTGTGGACATTTATCAGCGATAATGTCCGATAAAACAAGGTAGGAACAATCTACAGACACCACATCTTATTCTTAGCTTGTAGCAGTTTAGGCTACTAGCCATTGTTGCTATCTAGTATCCACTATTTATATTCAAAGTTCCGCCACAATGTATGCTTCTGTATATTTTTGAAGCTAATCACTGTATGTTTAACAAACTTTTACATTTTGACTTACCTTGTGTTTTATGAATAATGTTACATAACTGAATTACATTTTCTTATTTAGAAGCTTTGCCGATACCAACGTACACCTGGATGTTAAGGTCGGATTTTACGTTTGTTTTTAAATTCTGTAACATATATATTTTTTTAAATCATTAACTAATCACAATTAGTAGGAGGAGACTCACTTGTTTAGTATTTGACAACTTTTTTTAATCTGTAAAATTGGGGTTCCTGGTACTAATATGGGATACTAGAGTAACATAAACATAGATGATACATGATATACCCAGTCTATTTAGCTGATATCACAGACATGCACTGACCTAACATCACGATGTGACGTCATTATATCTGTCTTCTCACGTAGGATTATTATGGAAAGACGTTGAAGAACACCTCAGACCTGAAGAGCAATGTCTGTGTGGCTTCTGCCACGCACCTTCCAAAATTCATCCTCCAGGCTCTGAAGAAAGTCCATCCTGATGTCACTGACAGGTTGTTTTTGCATACAGTCATGGTCAAAAGTTTACATACACTTGTAAAGAACATAATGTCATGGCTGTCTTGAGTTTCCGATAATTTCTACAACTTATATTTTGGTTATAGAGTGATTGGAGCACATACTTGTTGGTCACAAAAAACATTCCTGAAGTTTGGTTCTGTTATGAATGTATTATGGGTCTACTAAATCTGCTGGGTCAAAAGTATACATACAGCAATGTTTATAGCACTCCGCATAACACTTCTGTTATGCGGAGGAGACCAAAGTGGCGTGGGAGGAAGGAAAACTGTCGGCGTTCATGTCTCTGGGCAAGTTTCACTGCAATAAGGCTCTTTTGGTAGCCATCCACAAGCTTCTGGTTGCATTTTTGACCACTCCTCTTGACAAAATTGGTGCAGTTCAACTAAATTTATTAGTTTTCTGACATGGACTTGTTTCTTCAGCATTGTCAACAGGTTTAAGCCAGGACTGAGTTTTGTGGCCAAACTGCTCAATCTTTGTTTCATCTGACCACAGAACCTTCCTCCAGAAGTTCTTAACTTTTTCCAAGTGATGTCGGATGAAACAAAAGTTTACCTGTTTGACGACAATACCCAGCAATATGTTTGGAGGAGAAAAAGTGAGGCCTTTAATCACAGGAACACCATACCTACTGTCAAGCATGGTGGTGGTAGTATTATGCTCTGGACCTGTTTTGCTGCCAATGGAACTGGTGCTATACAGAAAGTAAATGGGACAATGAAAAATCAGGATTACCTCTAAATTCTTCAGGACAACCTAAAATCATCAGCCCGGATGTTGGGTTTTGGACGCAGTTGTGTGTTCCAACAGGACAATGACTCCAAACACATGTCAAAAATGGTAAAGGAATGGCTAAATCAGGGTAGAATTAATGTTTTAGAATGGCTTTCCCAAAGTCCTGACTTAAACGTGTGGACAATGCTGAAGAAAAAAGTCCATGTCAGAAAACCAACAAATTTAGCTGAACTGCACCAATTTCGTCAAGAGGAGTGGTCAAAAATTCAGCCAGAAGCTTGTGGATGGCTACCAAAAGTGCCTTATTGCAGTGAAACTTGCCAAGGGACATGTAACCAAATATTAACATTGCTGTATGTATACTTTTGACCCAGCAGATTTGCTCACATTTTCAGTAGACCCATAATAAATTCTCCTCCAATCACTCTATCAGAAAAAAATAAGAGTTGTAGAAATTATTGGAAACTCAAGACAGGCATGACATTATGTTCTTTACAAGTGTATGTAAACTATACACCACGACTGTATATTGACTTTTTTTTTTTTGCAAAGCAGTCGGTAATATTCCTGTATGATGTTTTATTATCTTTAGATACTTTGGTTGCGGTCTGGTGGTGCCAGAGTGTTTGGAGGGCTGCAGGATTCTGGACCTGGGCAGTGGGAGTGGTAGAGACTGCTACATGCTGAGTCAGCTGGTGGGAGAGACGGGCCATGTCACTGGCATTGACATGACTGAGGATCAGGTAGACTACTCAACGTAAATGCATTTAGTCAGCAGACACGGCAGCGGTGTAGAAGTCAGCTACAGCATACTGTGAGGTGTTTTCTGTTTTCATTTATTATGACCGTACAATACAATTAAAGAGCCCTTTTTATCTTATTTCACAGTATTGGACCTAAAAATAATGTCTACAGGTAAAATTCCATCCAAAATAAACACAGTTGTAATTTTAGTTTAGTTTTCTAAAGAGTTTTTGCATATTTTGGAACGCCCATTTTTAGCTTCAAAATGTGGGTGGGCCTGCATCAGCCTACTGACGCCACCTAAAAAACACTGGAAGCAATTTTGGTAGCATCTTCTTCCCGAATTATATTTTCACACAGAATTTAATGTAATTATAAAATATGTCTGCCAGATGCATTGTTGTATTTTCCGGAATGTAAAGCGCACTTAAAAATGTTTTTTTTCCCTCAAAACTCGACAGTGCCCCTAATAACCCGGTACGCCTAATATATGGAAACATTTTGATTTTGCTTACTTGGATTGAGTAGTGTGTGTTTTGGTAGCACCTTCTTCCCGAATTATATTTTCTCACAGAATTTAATGTAATTATAAAATATGTCTGCCAGATGCATTGTTGTATTTTCCGGACTATAAGGCGCAGTTAAAATCATTTTTTCCCCTCAAAACTCGACAGTGCGCCTTATAACCCGGTGCACCTAATGTATGGAAAAATTCTGATTTTGCTTACCGACCTCAAAGCTATTTTATTTGGTACATGGTGTAATGATAAGTGTGACCCTTAGATGGCAGTCAAACATAAGAGTTACAGGTACGTGTAGACTGCAATATGATGGCAGTCACACACAAGAGATACGTGTAGACTCCAAATTACTCAAATAAAAAGCACCAACATTTTATATGCCAGCCATTGAAAATATAGAACGTTACACACGGCGCTCAAAAATCTATCAAAATGTTTTAGTACGACTTTGGTAAGCTATGAATCCTTGCTTGATGGATTTTACTGTGCTTCAACATATGAGTATTATTATGGTGTGTGTATAAGGTAAGACATATCATCTGGCGTTGTGTTTTGCAATATACTGCAAAATAAACTTTTCTTACCTTCTGGTACCTACTGCTCTATATTTGGGATCTGCATAACTCCTGAGAAATTGCATACGTCCGCTTTTTGAAGTCCGTGCAAACACCGTTGTCGATAAGCTTCTTCTTCTCGATCTTCTTGTTATGGGACATTCATCGTCCGCTGTTGCCATTTTTAATATAAGGTAGTGTAAAGTTCTTACTTATATACTGTATGTCAGTAAACTCGCCATGAAAGCACTAAAGTATACTGGTGTAGTGAGTTTACATTATTCACTCAAGGATCTTTAGTTACTAGAGAGGTACGGTCGGACGGTTTTTCACGGGACACTTTGCTGTTGTTGCACTAGTGAGACACGGATGAGGAGATGCTGCTCCGTTATTGATTGAAGTAAAGTCTGAATGTCTTTAAAACAGTTAGCTCCATCTTTTGACACTTCTTCCACTCCCGTCCTTGCACGCAATAACGCTACAACAAAGATGACGGGGAGAAGATACTGCCGAAGGTGAGCCACGTAAATAAGACTGCCTACAAAACGTCACATCGTGAAGCGACTGTCAGAAAGCGGCTTGAAGATGATCTGTAAAACGTAATAGTTTGCAATATTTTGACCAAAGAACCACCATTACATGTTTTGTAGACCACAAGCAAGTGTTTTCATTTAAGAAAAAACATAACAATGTGACTGCTTTAAATTGCCTTACAATCGCCTTATAGATGAAAAAAGGATGATCATAAACCCGCTCATCGGCAGTGCGCCTTATTATCCGGTGCTCCCTATGGTCCGAAAAATACGGTAGGTTGTAGCAAAACAACTACAGAACGGGTCAGCCTGCATACGTTTCCTTATGATGGCAAAATAAGCAAAGTTTGGATGCCTCCTGTCAAATTGACTTGTGAAAAAATGTGACAAACCAGGTGACAAGAGTGTAATTTGCATCATTTTAATGATTAGGAATTTAAAGAGGAAAGTTTTTGGTCAGAGTTTGGAAGGAAAAAAAATTAAAAGACTCAAACTAAATGTGATCCTGAAAATCAGGAGCACCCTCGAGGAGAGAATGACTCTGTCATAATATGCGAAAAAACAGAGAAAAAAGAGCAGACTTGGCACTCAAAAACAAGAGAATATGAAGGTAAACCTATTATTTTATATGTTGCGTCCTCTTTTACTGATGTTTTTCTCAAAATGCTGAAGGAGCATGTGGAAACCGGCTATGGTGTCTGCAGAAGAGGAGATGGAAGAGCAGGGAAGTGTGGAAATGGCAATAAATTCCTTTTTGCTCATAATGTTCGCCATATCAGTTTTAAAGTAATCATGGACCAGGGTGACAAAACATGCAATTAAGTGTTGAAAAATGGTAATTTTACACAACTTTATCCACACGGTCTAAGCAGAGAAATGGGTTCCAGTTTTGTAGATGATGTCACACGAAGAGTAGGCGGCATATCAAGTCTGACGATGGAAAAGCGGCGTTCTAAGTACAGTTAGTTGTCTACCCATTACTCAAAAAATTATTCATATTACGGGAAATGGCTGCCAGATTCATTTTAAGGAGCAAAAAATAACTGAAGAGAACTTGTGGGAAGTTTCTCTCATCGGGATGCTGTGGGGTCCTTTAAGAAAATGTAGATGTTTGGGGCAAAATATTTAGACATGTAAGCAAATGGCATGTGTGAACACCCTAATGGTATACAGATGTCCCTAAATTTATGGCTTATAACTGGTTCGGAGCCGTACCGTGGTAAATGAATGTATGTGAAGTAAAAATTATTCATTACAATTGTAATTTTTTCATAGTTAGAGCGTAAAAAAACCCATCTTATGACCCTCAAAATGGGTTTGTTTGTAACATTTGTCCTCTTGATATGAAATACCAACCACATAGTCACATTTAAACTCTGCTAACACAATATAGTAGACATAATAATAGAAAAGAATACTCTACTGAAGTGACCTTTGGAGCTATGGTCTCATCTAGCGGCCAATATTAATGTAAGATTGCAATTTTTTTTCATTTATGCTTCGAAATGCGCAATTTAGGCCCAAAATTGGAAGAGCGTCAATTTCATGTTTTTATGATACCCAAGATTAGTTGGTGACTTGTCCAGAGTGTACCCCGCCTTCCGCTCGAATGCAGCTGAGACAGGCTCCAGCACCCCGCGACCCCGAGAGGGACAAGCGGTAAAAATGGATGGATGGATGATTGTTGTCAGTTTAAGAGATATTCAACCGATACTGTTTTACAAGCTGTACTCTGACTACTCTAAAGTATATCCAAGTTGAATTTCTATTGTGTTGTCCCTTGAAAAAATATACTGTCCTAAAAATGGCTACTGTAGTCATTTTTTAAAATTTCTGACCCAGGGGTATCCATATCACAGTAAAAGAAACCATACAACGGTAAAACCCAAATAAAAGAAACACAAGCAGAAATAAAATAAATAAAAAACACTCCACAATATTCAATGTCCAGCATGCAGGCTTACTCGCCAATGGTCCCACACACCGGATAGAAATCTGACATACCTCAGAGTTGGGTTAGTCAGACCGTTAATGACATTGTTGTCTGACTCAGCTGCCCTACACATGAACCTGTACATTAGATGACTTAAAGTGGCAGAGCAAACTGGAATCAAATGTAAGAGATTATTTGGAATTAAAGCCAAAAGATAAACTTTGGTTTCATCAGGTAATAACAGATTTTATTCCTGAAGATATTTATTTGAAAATCAAGCAAAGACAACATTGCACATCACGAGAAAAACATCTTACTCAATATGCAATACTGCTGGAATTTTAATTTTCCTGAAGGAATCAATAAAGTTCTATCTATTTATCTATGGTAACTTCATACTTTGGGCTTGTTTGACCTTAAGTGTGGTGATTTATATTCCATGCCGTAAGTAAAGCTGACATTAAGTTTGTGTTGTTCTTTTTTTTTTTTTTTAGCTTCAAGTAGCCAGGAAACATGTGGACTTTCACATGAAAGAGTTTGGCTACAAGAAGCCCAACGTGACTTTTGTTCAGGGTTTCATTGAGGCCTTGACAGAGGCGGGTCTGGAAAAGAGCTCTTACGATATCATTATGTGAGATTATCCCTCCTGCTCACTCTATGTTTCCCAATAACCACAAGTTGTGTAGTTGAAAAAATGTTGTGAAAAGCTTTTTCATCACTTAGCTCCAACTGTGTGGTCAACCTTTCTCCAGACAAGAAGAAAGTTCTGACTGAAGCTTACAGTGTGCTCAAGGTACTATTGTATTTTGACTTCCTGAAGAATGTATTGAGACGCGTCAACAACTTCAAATACTGAAGGACACTCTTATCACGCTTAGGATGGCGGTGAGTTCTTCTTCAGTGACATGTACTGCAATGGAAGACAAACGGAGGAGATTAAAAACAACAAAGTCCTGTGGGGTGTGTATTATTATTTATGTTCTACTGATGTACAAAAGCTGCAGACACATGCCTGAGTATGTACCAGTACTTTGTTCAATGTAGGTGAGGGCTTTGGTGGTGCGCTGTGGTACAAAGATCTGCTGCAATTGGCCAAGGAAGTAGGATTCAGCACCCCAAGGCTTGTTACTGCCAGCACCATCACTGTTGACAACAAAGACATGGAAGCGATTCTGGGTGGGATGCTTATTTCTGTCTTTATTTGTCGTTCTATTCTTTTGCTCATTGTAGTTCGTTGTAATGGCGAAATCATTTGAACAACTATGAAACCCGGGGTCAGATAGATTTACACTTAGACTTCCTTTTATTGTCATTCAAATTTGAACTTTACAGTACTTGTTGTAGTGCAAGATAAAAGAGCAATAAGGTGCAGATATAAAGAGATTAATGTACAGAGAAATATTTTGCACTTTTGCACATGCATCCATGTTTATGGATGTATGTTATATTGTCTTTATATGTCATCGAGTTAATCCGTTTTTGGGGAGAATTGAGGGGATTATTATAATGTGTTCAATAGTTATGGCCTGAGGGAAGAAGCTGTTACAGAACCTAGAGGTTCTGCTACGGAGGCTTCGGAACCTCTTTCTAGAGTCCAGCCAATCTACTAGGATCCAAATAACATATGCTAAACAGCGTGTGCAAACTTTGAAATTGCATGTACTATTTGTGGGTGTGCTGTGTGTGATCTACTAAGACTGTGTACAATTTATAGGAAGTGAAAAAGTAGTGCAAACA